>NC_041385.1:261006921-261011766 GCF_002162155.2 Triticum dicoccoides | reverse complement strand
CAGATCCCGGTGGGGGGTTGGATGAATAGGACCCTGTGGTAGTAGAGGTCGTTGCCGCTGGATGACCAAGACCCCGATCAATCGAGCCGGTTGGGGGTGGATGAACAGGACCACGTGGAGGGCTGGTTGAACAGGACGACCCCGTGGAGGGCTGGTTGAATAGTAGACGATGGAGGGCTGGATGAACAGTAGCCCATGGAGGGGTGGTTGAGCAGGACACTGTGGAGAGGGCTGGTTCAATAGTAGCCGATGGAGGAGCGGTGGAGGCTGGATGAATAGGAGCCTGTGAATGAACAGTCGCAGGTGGAGGCTGGAGGAGGTCGATGGTGGATGAACAGTAGCCCATGGAGGCTGGAGGAGGTCGACGGTGGAGATAAACAATATCCCGTGGAGTCCCGTTTTGTGGTACGCCACACCCCTCCTGATGAATAGGACCCTCATTTTGACCGTAGCGCTCCAACACAAGTCCGTTTCCTCCGTTTTGCGGTACGCCACGCCCCTCCTGATTAACAGGACCCCGTTTCGACCATAGGACGTCCAAGAGAAGTCTGTTTCCTCCGTTTTGCGGTACGCCAGACCCCTTCAGATAAACAGGATCCTGTTTCGACCGTGGCCAGTCGAACACAAGGTCGTTTCCTCCGTTCTGCGGTACGCCAGGCCTCATTTCGATCGGCTGTTCCGTCCAAGCCAGTTGGCTCCCAATGAACACGACGATGATGCAGTTTCTTTATTCTGACCCAGCCATGTATACGAGCCCTAGCCGTACGTATGCGCGAGTAGGCGTTCGAGACCCCACCCATATGTACGTACATGGCCATATTTACTTTCTTGCACCCTGGCTGTACGTACGTGTACATGCTACGTGCGTGCCTCTACTACGACACATGCCCTTCCTTACACGACCACGGCTCGTCGCTGCAGCCTGCAGACAGACCGATCGTATCTACGTACACGTTCCCAACCAGAATGACAACGCTACGTACGCTTCGACCAGGTGGGTCCCGACTGTCAGGCACTTCCTTGCGTGCAAAGTAGCTGGCGGGTGATACGTCTCCGTCGTATCTATAATTTTTGATTGTTCCATGCCAATATTATACAACTTTCATATACTTTTGGCAACATTTTATACTATTTTTTGGGACTAACATATTAAACCAGTGCCTAGTGCCAGTTCCTGTCTGTTGCATGTTTTTTGTTTCGCAGAAAATCCATATCAAACGGTGTCCAAACGGGGTAAAAACTGACAGAGATTTTTTTTGGAATATATGTGAATTTTGGGAACTGGAATCAACGCGAGACGATGCCCGAGGGGGCCATGAGGCAGGGGGCATGCCCGGCGCGCCCCTGACCCTCGTGGACACCCTGTAAGGTAGTTGTTGCCCTTCTTTCGCTGCAAGAAAGCTAATATCCAGATAAAAATCGTGTTCAAATTTCAATTCAATCGGTGTTACGGATCTTCGGGAATATAAGAAACGGTGAAAGGCCAGATCTGGGAGGGCAGAAACAAAGAGAGGCAGAGAGACAGATCCAATCTCGGAGGGGCTCTCACCCCTCCCATGCCATGGAGGCCATGGACCAGAGGGGAAACCCTTCTCCCATCTAGGGAGAAGGTCAAGGAAGAAGAAGAAGAAGGGCGGCTCTCTCCCCCTCTCTCCCGGTGGCGCCGGAACGCCGCCGGGGCCATCATCGTCACTGCAATCTTCACCAACAGCTTCATCGCCGTCATCACCAACTCTTCCCCCCTCTATGCAGCAGTGTAACTCCTCTTTTACCCGCTGTAATCTCTACTTAAACATGGCGCTCAACGCTATATGTTATTTCCCAATGATGTATGGCTATCCTATGATGTTTGAGTAGATCCATTTTGTCCTATGGGTTAATTGATGATCATGATTGGTTTGAGTTGCATGTTTTATTATTGATGCTGTCCTATGGTGCTCTCCGTGTCGCGCAATCATGAGGGATTCCCGCTGTAGGGTGTTGCAATACGTTCATGATTCGCTTATAGTGGGTTGCTTGAGTGACAGAAGCATAGACCCGAGTAAGGGGCTTGTGGCGTATGGGATAAAGGGGACTTGATGCTTTAATGCTATGGTTGCGTTTTACCTTAATGATCTTTAGTAGTTGCGGATGCTTGCTAGAGTTCCAATCATAAGTGCATATGATCCAAGAAGAGAAAGTATGTTAGCTTATGCCTCTCCCTCAAATAATATTATAATAATGATTACCGGTCTAGTTATCGATTGCCTAGGGACAAATAACTTTCTCGTGACAAAAGGCTCTATACTAAAACTAACTTAGTTATTTCTTTATCTAAACATCCCCTAGTTTTTATTTACGCGCTCTTTATTATCTTGCAAACTTATCCAACAACACCTACAAAGTACTTCTAGTTTCATACTTTTTCTAGGTAAAGCGAACGTTAAGCGTGCGTAGAGTTGTATTGGTGGTCGGTAGTACTTGAGGGAATATTTGTTCTACCTTTAGCTCCTTGTTGGGTTCGACACTCTTACTTATCGAAAGAGGCTACAATTGATCCCCTATACTTTCGGGTTATCAAGACCTTTTTCTGGCGCCGTTGCCAAGGAGTTATAGCATGGGGTGTTGGGGAACGTAGTAATTTCAAAAAAATTCCTACGCACACACAAGGATCATGGTGATGCATAGCAAAGAGAGGGGAGAGTGTTGTCCACGTACCCTCGTGGACCGAAAGCGGAAGCATTAGCACAATGTGGTTGATGTAGTCGTACGTCTTCACGATCCGACCGATCCAAGTACCGAACACACGGCACCTCTGAGTTCAGCACACGTTCAGCTCGATGACGATCCTCGGACTCCGATCCAGCAGGGTGTCGGGGATGAGTTCCGTCAGCACGATGACGTGGTGACGATGATGATGTTCTACCGATGCAGGGCTTCGCCTAAGCACCGCAACGATATGACTGAGGTGGAATATGGTGGAGGGGGGCACCGCACACGGCTAAGGAACGATCACGAAGATCAACTTGTGTGTCTCTGGGGTGTCCCCTGCCCCCGTATATAAAGGAGCAAGGGGGAGGCCGGCTGGCCCTTGGGGCGCGCCAAGGAGGGGGGAGTCCTCCTCCTAGTAGGAGTAGGACTCCCCTTTCCTAGTCCAACTAGGAAGAGGGAAGGGGGAAGGAAAGAGAGGGAGAGGGAGAGGGAAAGAGGGACCGCTCCCCCTCCCCTAGTCCAATTCAGACTCCTCATGGGAGGGGGCGCGCCACCTCCTGGGCTGCTGCCCTCTCTCTCCCCTCAGGCCCACTAAGGCCCAATACTTCCCCGGGGGGTACCGGTAACCCCTCCGGCACTCCGGTTTTCTCCGAAATCACCCGGAACACTTCCCGTATCCAAATATAAGCTTACAATATATCAATCTTCATGTATCAACCATTTCGAGACTCCTCGTCATGTCCGTGATCACATCCGGGACTCCGAACAACCTTCGGTACATCAAAAACTATAAACTCATAATATAACTGTCATCGTAACGTTAAGCGTGCGGACCCTACGGGTTTGAGAACTATGTAGACATGACCTAGAACTATTTCCGGTCAATAACCAATAGCGGAACCTGGATGCTCATATTGGCTCCTACATATTCTACGAAGATATTTATCGGTCAAACCGCATAACAACATACATTGTTCCCTTTGTCATCGGTATGTTACTTGCCCGAGATTCGATCGTCGGTATCCAATACCTAGTTCAATCTCGTTACCGGCAAGTCTCTTTACTCGTTACATAATGCATCATTCCGTAACTAACTCATTATCTACATTGCTTGCAAGGCTTATAGTGATGTGCATTACCGAGAGGGCCCAGAGATACCTCTTCGACAATCGGAGTGACAAAACCTAATCTCGAAATATGCCAACTCAACATGTACCTTTGGAGACACCTGTAGAGCTCCTTTATAATCACCCAGTTACGTTGTGACGTTTGGTAGCACACAAAGTGTTCCTCCGGTAAACGGGAGTTGCATAATCTCATAGTTATAGGAACTTTGTATAAGTCATGAAGAAAGCAATAGCAACATACTAAACGATCAAGTGCTAAGCTAACGGAATGGGTCATGTCAATCACATCATTCTCCTAATGATGTGATCCCGTTAATTAAATGACAACACATGTCTATGGTTAGTGTAACGCCTCGGATTCGATGCGCCAGGTGTCCGCCAGTTTTTCTCCGTCGTTGCCATGTCATTTGCTTGCGTGTTGCATTTTATCAGGTCATCATGTGCATCTCATTTTGCATACGTGTTCATCTCACGCATCCAAGCATTTTCCCCGTTGTCCGTTTTGCAACCCGGCACTCCTATGTCCTCCGGCGTTCCCCTTTTTGTCTCTCATTGTGAGCGGGTGTTAAACTTTCTCGGAATGGCCCGAGGTTTGCCAAGCGTCCTTGGTATAGCACCGGTAGACCGCCTGTCAAGTTTCGTGCCATTTGGAGGTCGTTTGATACTCCAACGGTTAACCGGGTAACCGTAAAAGCCTATTTTGTTTGCAGCCCAACATCCCTTCAAAGTGGCCCAAAACCCACCAAACTCCCCTCCATGCTCTCGATTGCTCGATCACGATCGCGTGGCCGAAAACCGCTCCTCATTTGGACTCTCCTAGCTCCCCCTACCTATAAATCTAGACCTCCCCCGAAATTTTCGGGCGCCGGACGTCCCGCGCCGCCGCCCCGGACCAGTGGCCGCCCGCCACGTGTCCCTCCTCTCTCTCCCCGCGCCGCCGGCCTGCCGGCCCCGAGGCCGGCCCGCCCGCTCTGCGACCGGGCCCCGGCCGCGCCCTGCGCCCCAGCCTCCGCCGCCGCCGCCCGCC
>NC_041385.1:260989729-261006536 GCF_002162155.2 Triticum dicoccoides | reverse complement strand
GGAGCCGCCCGCCGGCGACCCCCGCCACCGGAGTTGGCCCTGGTCGCGGGCCCCGCGCCGGATCTGCCCGATCCGCGCCCCCGCGCGGCCGGATCCGCCGCCCCGTTTCTCCGGCGCCCTCTCCCCGAGCTCCGGCCGCCGTCTGTTCCTTCTCCGGCGAAGTTCCGGCCAGATCCGCCGCCATCCTGGATCCCCGCGCCGAGTTGACTTTTCCCCGATCCAAGAGAAGTCCCGAAATATTTTGCATAATCATGCCATGTTCATCGCATCATAACTTGCTGCATACTGCTCCGTTTCGTGCGTGTAATATGTCGTATTGTTCGCCTCGACGAGTAATTCATTTCGTTCCATTGCATCATTTTCATTTGAGTTCATCTTGATGCCCGAAATGCTGTTGGAAGAGTGCATGTTGATGTTAATCTGCTCAAACTGTTATAACATGCTCATTTGTCATTTTTGCCATGTTTGATGTGTGCATCCTATGAGGTTGATCTCTACATGTGTTTTGATCTATGCCATGCCATCTTTCCAGTGGTGCCATCCATGTATTTTTGTGACTTGTGTAGTGAGTGCATTGAGCTTGTTAAGTAGGGTACTTGTTGTTGCTGTTTTCCTGACAGATTCTGTTATATTTTGTTGCTATGTTAACCTGCTGCTACAAGTCATTTCGTGCATTATTCTGGAGATGTTCACTAAGGATGTTTTGTTATACATGTCTTGCTCTATCCATTCATGCCCCTGGTTGCATTTGTAGACTACTGTAGCTTGTTGTAATCTTGCTCCAAAGTTGCTAAATAATGTTGCTGTCAACCGGTTAACATTAAGTTCAGTTTTGGCCATGTACTTTTCTAGTGATCCATGCACTCTATGAACTTGTTCTTGCCATGCTTAGCTTCACAAACATGTCTTCTTACTGTTGGTTGCCTTGCCATGTCATGTATTGCTCTGTGGTGAGTGGTTCAAGCTCACCAACATGCCTACTTATTGTTGTTCCTGCCATGTATGAATCTGTCATATAACTTGCCATGTTTACATGGGTGCCATCATATTTTCTATGCCTTTTTGGCTTATGGTCAGTAAGGGACTTTTTTTCTATGCAATTAGTAGATTCATGCCATGCCTTTGTTTTCCGTGATAAGTTCCTGTAACTTGTTATTTGATAGCTCTCAACATTGCAACCTGATGTTATTTCTACAAAGTCTGAAACTGTTATTATTTGCAATCTTCTCATGTCCTTTTGAGAAAGTTCTGGTAGTTTCGGGAGATAGCTCAGTGTTCATGTTTTGTTGTCCTTTACCTATACATCATGCTCATGGCTTTTGTTCTTATGTTGGGGTGCTAGAGCATGTTGTTTTGATGCTTGTGAGATACCTAGTTGCTGTTATGGACATTGTTGTTATGCCTTGTATAGAGTGTATGTGTTGAACCGTTGCTCCGTTTGGAGTGTGCTCTATATGAAACTTGCTTGATTTTGCATGTAGCTTCATATTATCATGTTGCATCCTTGTTTTGGTGTGTTTGCTTGATGTTTGTATGCATTTTGCATCAATGTCATGTTTAACTTGTTTTGCTCATATCTTCTAGGCCGTAGCTCCAAATCTAATGAACTTTATATGTAACTTGACTAGAATCTCGTGTATATCATCTTGGTGCATCTTAAGTTGCTGTTTAACAACTTGAACATAAGGTTTATTCAGATCTGGACCAATTTCGAAATTTGCATATGAGGACTTACCGGAATTGTTATATGTTGTTTCCGGCCTCATTTAAACTTGCCTTGGTGTGTTGTTCTTGTTTGCATCATCTCTTGCCATGAGTAGCTTCATGTAGCCTTGTCATGCATCATGCTTTGTTGTGCATCATGTCTTGTTCATGTCTGGTGTGTTTACCATGTTATGTGCTTCTTCTCGATAGTTCCCGTTTCGTTGCGATCGTGAGGATTCGTTCGTCTACGCTTGGTTCGTCGTCGTGGCTTCATCTTCTTCATGGACTCGTTCTTCTTCCTTGCGGGATTTCAGGCAAGATGACCGCTACCCTGGATCTCACTACTATCATTGCTATGCTAGTTGCTTCGTTCTATCGCTATGCTGCGCCACCTATCACTTGCTCTTCAAGCCTCCCAAATTGCCATGAACCTCTAACCTTTGACACCCTTCCTAGCAAACTGTTGTCTGGCTATGTTACCGCTTTGCTCAGCCCCTCTTATAGCGTTGCTAGTTGCAGGTGAAGTTGAAGATTGCTCCGTGGTGGACAGGGTTATGTTGGGATATCACAATATCTTTTATATTATTAATGCATCTATATATTTGGTAAAGGGTGGAAGGCTCGGCCTTATGCCTGGTGTTTTGTTCCACTCTTGCCGCCCTAGTTTCCGTCATACCGGTGTTATGTTCCCGGATTTTTGCGTTCCTAACGCGGTCGGGTGATTTATGGGACCCCCCCTGACAGTTCGCCTTGAATAAAACTTGTCCAGCAAGGCCCAACCTTGGTTTTACCATTTGCCTCACCACCACCTATACCCTTCCCTTGGGTCGGCCAACCCAAGGGTCATCTTTATTTTAGCCCCCCCAGGCCAGTGCTTCTCTAAGTGCTGGTCTGAACCGGGCAGACTGCGGGGCCCCCTCGGGGAAACTCGAGGTCTGGTTTTACTCGTAGGCTGACCTATCCGGTGTTGCCCTGAGAACGAGATATGTGCAGCTCCTATCGGGATTGTCGGCGCATCGGGCGGCTTTGCTGGTCTTGTTTTACCATTGTCGAAATGTCTTGTAAACCGGGATTCCGAGGCTGATCGGGTCTTCCTGGGAGAAGGAATATCCTTCATTGATTGCGGGAGCTTATCATGGGCTAAGTTGGGACACCCCTGCAGGGTATAAACTTTCGAGAGCCGTGCCCGCGGTTATGTGGCAGATGGGAATTTGTTAATGTCCGGTTGTAGATAACTTGACACCAGATCCGAATTAAAACGCATCAACCGCGTGTGTAGCCGTGATGGTCTCTTCTCGGCGGAGTCCGGGAAGTGAACACGGTTTCTGGGTTATGTTTGACGTAAGTAGGAGTTCAGGATCACCTCTTGATCATTGCTAGCTTCACGACCGTTCCTTTGTTTCTCTTCTCGCTCTTATTTGCGTATGTTAGCCACCATACTTGCTTAGCAGCTGCTGCAACCTCACCACTTTACCCCTTCCTTTCCCATTAAGCTTTGCTAGTCTTGATACCCATGGTAATGGGATTGCTGAGTCCTCGTGGCTCACAGATTACTACAACAACAGTTGCAGGTACAGGTTATACGATGATCATGACGTGAGAGCGATGTTTGCTTGTTTGGAGTTCTTCTTCTGCTTCTTCTTTGATCAGGGGATAGGTTCCAGGTCGGCAGCCTGGGCTAGCAGGGTGGATGTCGTTTGAGCTTCTGTTTGTGTTTCATCCGTAGTCGGATGTTGATCTTATGTAAGATGATGTTGTGTTCGTGTGGCATTATATGCCTCTTGTATGTATCCCCATCTATTATGTAATGTTGATGTAATGATATCCACCTTGCAAAAGTGTTTCAATATGCGGGTCTATCCTTGGTGGGACCTTTGAGTTCCTTTTGGATAGGGTCGCATATTGGGCGTGACAGTTAGGAAACACAACCATCTTTGATTAACAAGCTAGTCAAGTATAGGCATACTAGTGACGTTAAGTTTTGTCTATGTATTCACACATGTATTATGTTTCCGGTTAATACAATTCTAGCATGAATAATAAACATTTATCATGATATGAGGACATAAATAATAACTTTATTATTGCCTCTAGGGCATATTTCCTTCAGTCTCCCACTTGTACTAGAGTCAATAATCTAGATTACACAGTAATGATTCTAACACCCATGGAGTCTTGGTGCTGATCATGTTTTGCTCGTGGAAGAGGTTTAGTCAACGGGTCTGCAACATTCAGATCCGTATGTATCTTGCAAATCTCTATGTCTCCCACTTGGACCTAGTCCCGGATGGAATTGAAGCATCTCTTGATATGCTTGGTCCTCTTGTGAAATCTGGATTCCTTTGCCAAGGCAATTGCACCAATATTGTCACAGAAGATCTTCATTGGTCCCGATGCACTAGGTATGACACCTAGATCGGAAATGAACTCCTTCATCCAGACTCCTTCATTTGCTGCTTCCGAAGCAGCTATGTACTCCACTTTGCATGTAGATCCCGCCACGAAGCTTTGTTTAGAACTGCACCAACTTACAGCTCCACCGTTTAATAAAAACACGTATCCGGTTTGTGATTTAGAATCGTCCGGATCAGTGTCAAAGCTTGCATCGACGTAACCATTTATGACTAGCTCTTTGTCACCTCCATAAATGAGAAACATATCCTTAGTCCTTTTCAGGTATTTCAGGATGTTCTTGACCGCTGTCCAGTGATCCACTCCTGGATTATTTTGGTACCTCCGTGCTAAACTTATTGCTAAGCATATATCAGGTCTGGTACACAACATTGCATACATGATAGAGCCTATGGCTGAAGCATAGGAAACATCTTTCATTTTCTCTCTATCTTCTGCTGTGGTCGGGCATTGAGTCTGACTCAACTTCACACCTTGTAATACAGGCAAGAACCCTTTCTTTGCCTGATCCATTTTGAACTTTTTCAAAACTTTATCAAGGTATGTGCTTTGTGGAAGTCCAATTAAGCGTCTTGATCTATCTCTATAGATCTTGATGTGCATATGTAAGCAGCTTCACCGAGGTCTTTCATTGAAAAACTTTTATTCAAGTATCCCTTTATGCTATCCAGAAATTCTATATCATTTCCAATTAACAATATGTCATCTACATATAATATCAGAAATGCTACAGAGCTCCCACTCACTTTCTTGTAAATACAGGCTTCTCCAAAAGTCTGTATAAAACCATATGCTTTGATCACACTATCAAAGCGTTTATTCCAACTCCGAGATGCTTGCACCAGTCCATAAATGGATCGCTGGAGCTTGCACACTTTGTTAGCACCTTTTGGATCGACAAAACCTTCTGGTTGCATCATATACAACTCTTCTTCCAGAAATCCATTCAGGAATGCAGTTTGAACATCCATTTGCCAAATTTCATAATCATAAAATGTGGCATTTGCTAACATGATTCGGACAGACTTAAGCATCGCTACGGTGAGAAAGTCTTATCGTAGTCAACCCCTTGAACTTGTCGAAAACCTTTCGCAACAAGTCGAGCTTTGTAGACAGTTACATTACCATCAGCGTCAGTCTTCTTCTTGAAGATCCATTTATTCTCGATGGCTTGCCGATCATCGGGCAAGTCAACCAAAGTCCATACTTTGTTCACATACATGGATCCCATCTCAGATTTCATGGCTTCAAGCCATTTTGTGGAATCTGGGCTCATCATCGCTTCCTGATAGTTCGTAGGTTCGCCATGGTCAAGTAACATGACTTCCAGAATAGGATTACCATACCACTCTGGTGTGGATCTTACTCTGGTAGACCTACGAGGTTCAGTAGTAACTTGATCTGAAGTTTCATGATCAATATCATTAGCTTCCTCACTGATTGGTGTAGTTGTCACAGGAACCGGTTCTTGTGATGAACTACTTTCCAACAAGGGAGCAGGTACACTTACCTCATCAAGTTATATTTTCCTCCCACTCACTTCTTTCGAGAGAAACTCCTTCTCTAGAAAGGATCCAAATTTAGCAACGAAAATCTTGCCTTCAGATCTGTAATAGAAGGTGTACCCAATAGTCTCGTTTGGGTATCCTATGAAGACACATTTCTCCGATTTGGGTTTGAACTTATCTGGTTGAAGTTTCTTCACATAAGCATCGCAGCCCCAAACTTTAAGAAATAACAACTTTGGTTTCTTGCCAAACCACAGTTCATAAGGCATCGTCTCAACTGATTTTGATGGTGCCCTATTTAACGTGAATGCGGCCGTCTCTAAAGCATAACCCCAAAACGATAGCGGTAAATCAGTAAGAGACATCATAGATCGCACCATATCTAATAAAGTACGATTACGACGTTCGGACACACCATTTCGTTGTGGTGTTCCGGGTGGCGTGAGTTGTGAAACTATTCTGCATTGTTTCAAATGTAGACCAAACTCGTAACTCAAATATTCTCCTCCACGATCAGATCGTAGAAATTTTATTTTCTTGTTACGATGATTTTCCACTTCACTCTGAAATTCTTTGAACTTTTCAAATGTTTCATACTTGTGTTTCATCAAGTAGATATACCCATATCTTCTCAAATCATCTGTGAAGGTGAGAAAATAACGATACCCGCCGCGAGCTTCAATATTCATTGGACCACATACATCAATATGTATGATTTCCAATAAATCAGTTGCTTGCTCCATAGTTCCGGAGAAGGTGTTTTAGTCATCTTGCCCATGAGGCACGATTCGCAAGTACCAAGTGATTCATAATCAAGTGATTCTAAAAGTCCATCAGTATGGAGTTTCTTCATGCGCTTTACACCGATATGACCTAAACGGCAGTGCCACAAATAAGTTGCACTATCATTATCAACTCTGCATCTTTTGGCTTCAACATTATGAATATGTGTATCACTACTTTCGAGATTCAATAAAAATAGACCACTCTTCAAGGATGCATGACCGTAAAAGATATTACACATATAAATAGAACAACCATTATTCTCTAATTTAAATGAATAACCGTCTCGCATCAAACAAGATCCAGATATAATGTTCATGCTCAACACTGGCACCAAATAACAATTATTTAGGTCTAAAACTAATCCTGATGGTAGATGTAGAGGTAGCGTGCCGACCGCGATCACATCGACTTTGGAACCATTTCCCACGCGCATCGTCACCTCGTCCTTAGCCAATCTTCCCTTAATCCGTAGTCCCTGTTTCGAGTTGCAAATATTAGCAACAGAACCAGTATCAGATACCCAGGTGCTACTGCGCGCATTAGTAAGGTACACATCAATAACATGTATATCACATATACCTTTGTTCACTTTGCCATCCTTCTTATCCGCCAAATACTTGGGGCAGTTCCGCTTCCAGTGTCCAGTCTGCTTGCAGTAGAAGCACTCAGTCTCAGGCTTAGGTCCAGACTTGGGTTTCTTCTCTTGAGCAGCAACTTGTTTGCTGTTCTTCTTGAAGTTCCCCTTCTTCCCTTTGCCCTTTTTCTTGAAACTGGTGGTCTTATTGACCATCAACACTTGATGCTCCTTCTTGATTTCTACCTCCGCAGCCTTTAGCATTGCGAAGAGCTCGGGAATAGTCTTGTCCATCCCTTGCATATTATAGTTCATCAATAAGCTTTTGTAGCTTGGTGGCAGTGATTGAAGAATTCTGTCAATGACACTATCATCAGGAAGATTAACTCCCAGTTGAATTAAGTGATTATTATACCTAGACATTTTGAGTATGTGTTCACTGACAGAACTATTCTCCTCCATCTTACAACTATAGAACTTATTGGAGACTTCATATCTCTCAATCTGGGCATTTGCTTGAAATATTAACTTCAACTCCTGGAACATCTCATATGCTCCATGACGTTCAAAACGTCGTTGAAGACCCGGTTCCAAGCCGTAAAGCATGGCACACTGAACTATTGAGTAGTCATCAGCTTTGCTCTGTCAGACGTTCTTAACGTCGTCAGTTGCATCTGCAGCAGGCCTGGAACCTAGCGGTGCTTCCAGGACGTAATTCTTCTGTGTAGCAATGAGGATAATCCTCAGGTTATGGACCCAGTCCATGTAATTGCTACCATCATCTTTCAACTTAGCTTTCTCAAGGAACGCATTCAACGGAACAACAGCACGAGCCATCTATCTATAGCAAACATAGACAAGCAAAATACTATCAGATACTAAGTTCATGATAAATTTAAGTTCAACTAATCATATTACTTAAGAACTCCCACTTAGACAGACATCTCTCTAGTCATCTAAGTGATCACGTGATCCAGATCAACTAAACCATGTCCGATCATCACGTGAGATGGAGTAGTTTCAATGGTGAACATCACTATGTTGATCATATCTACTATATGATTCACGTTCGACCTTTCGGTCTCCGTGTTCCAGGCCATATCTGTATATGCTAGGCTTGTCAAGTTTAACCTGAGTATTCCGTGTGTGCAACTGTTTTGCACCCGTTGTATTTGAACGTAGAGCCTATCACACCCGATCATCACGTGGTGTCTCAGCACGAAGAACTTTCGCAATGGTGCATACTCAGGGAGAACACCTCTTGATAATTTAGTGAGAGATCATCTTAAAATGCTTCCGTCAATCAAAGAAAGATAAGATGCATAAAAGATAAATATCACATGCAATCAATATAAGTGATATGATATGGCCATCATCATCTTGTGCTTGTGATCTCCATCTCCGAAGCACCGTCGTGATCACCATCGTCACCGGCGCGACACCTTGATCTCCATCGAAGCATCGTTGTCATTTACGCCATCTCTTGCTTCTACGACTATCGCTACCGCTTAGTGATAAAGTAAAGCAATTACAGGGCGTTTGCATTTCATACAAAGTGACAACCATATGGCTCCTGCCAGTTGCCGATAACTTCGGTTACAAAACATGATCATCTCATACAATAAAATATAGCGTCACGTCTTGACCATATCACATCACAACATGCCCTGCAAAAACAAGTTAGACGTCCTCTACTTTGTTGTTGCAAATTTTACGTGGCTGCTACGGGCTGAGCAAGAACCGTTCTTACCTACGCATCAAAACCACAACGATAGTTTGTCAAGTTAGTGATGTTTTAACCTTCGCAAGGACCGGGCGTAGCCACACTCGGTTCAAATAAAGTGAGAGAGACAAACACCCGCCAGTCACCTTTAAGCACGGGTGCTCGTAACAGTGAAACCAGTCTCGCGTAAGCGTACGCGTAATGTCGGTCCGGGCCGCTTCATCTCACAATACCGCTGAACCAAAGTATGACATGCTGGTAAGCAGTATGACTTGTATCGCCCACAACTCACTTGTGTTCTACTCGTGCATATGACATCTACGCATAAAACCTGGCTCTGATGCCACTGTTGGGGAACGTAGTAATTTCAAAAAAATTCCTACGCACACACAAGGATCATGGTGATGCATAGCAACGAGAGGGGAGAGTGTTGTCCACGTACCCTCGTAGACCGAAAGCGGAAGCGTTAGCACAACGTGGTTGATGTAGTCGTACGTCTTCACGATTCGACCGATCCAAGTACCGAGCACACGGCACCTCCGAGTTCAGCACACGTTCAGCTCGATGACGATCCCTGGACTCCGATCCAGCAGGGTGTCGGGGATGAGTTCCGTCAGCACGATGGCATGGTGACGATGATGACGTTCTACCGACGCAGGGCTTCGCCTAAGCACCGCAATGATATGACCGAGGTGGAATATGGTGGAGGGGGGCACCGCACACGGCTAAGGAACGATCATGAAGATCAACTTGTGTGTCTCTGGGGTGCCCCCTGCCTCCGTATATAAAGGAGCAAGGGGGGAGTCCGGACGGCCCTTGGGGCGCGCCAAGGAGGGGGGAGTCCTCCTCCTAGTAGGAGTAGGACTCCCCTTTCCAAGTCCAACTAGGAAGAGGGAAGGGGGAAGGAAAGAGAGGGAGAGGGAGAGGGAAAGAGGGGCCGCGCCCCCCTCCCCTAGTCCAATTCGGACTCCTCATGCGAGGGGGCGCGCCACCTCCTGGGCTGCTGCCCTCTCTCTCCCCTCAGGCCCACTAAGGCCCAATACTTCCCCGGGGGATTCCGGTAACCCCTCTAACACTTTGGTTTTCTCCGAAATCACCCGGAACACTTCCGGTATCCAAATATAGGCTTCCAATATATCAATCTTCACGTCTCGACCATTTTGAGACTCCTCGTCATGTCCGTGATCACATCCGGGACTCTGAACAACCTTCGGTACATCAAAAACTATAAACTCATAATATAACTGTCATTGTAACGTTAAGCGTGCGGACCCTACGGGTTTGAGAACTATGTAGACATGACCTAGAACTGTTTTCGGTCAATAACCAATAGTGGAACCTGGATCCTCATATTGGCTCCTACATATTCTACGAAGATCTTTATCGGTCAAACCGCATAACAACATACATTGTTCCCTTTGTCATCGGTATGTTACTTGCCCGAGATTTGATCGTCGCTTTTCAATACCTAGTTCAATCTCGTTACCGGCAAGTCTCTTTACTCGTTATGTAATGCATCATTCCGTAACTAACTCATTAGCTACATTGCTTGCAAGGCTTATAGTGATGTGCATTACCGAGAGGGCCCAAAGATACCTCTCCGACAATCGGAGTGACAAAACCTAATCTCGAAATATGACAACTCAACATGTACCTTTGGAGACACCTGTAGAGCTCCTTTATAATCACCCAGTTACGTTGTGACGTTTGGTAGCACACAAAGTGTTCCTCCGGTAAACGGGAGTTGCATAATCTCATAGTTATAGAAACTTTGTATAAGTCATGAAGAAAGCAATAGCAACATACTAAACGATCAAGTGCTAAGCTAACGGAATGGGTCATGTCAATCACATCATTCTTGTAATGATGTGATCCCGTTAATTAAATGACAACACATGTCTATGGTTAGGAAACACAACCATCTTTGATTAACAAGCTAGTCAAGTAGAGGCATACTAGTGACGTTAAGTTTTGTCTATGTATTCACACATGTATTATGTTTCCGGTTAATACAATTCTAGCATGAATAATAAACATTTATCATGATATGAGGAAATAAATAATAACTTTATTATTGCCTCTAGGGCATATTTCCTTCATGGGGTGAATATTCTCGTGTGTGCTTGTTTGCTTTATCACTAAGTAGATTTTATTTGCTGTTCTAAGTTGTTCTCTATCTTTAGTTATGGATATGGAACACGAAATACCAAAAAAAAGGTTTACTTGCTACTCATGGAGATGGGGAACCTCCTAAAACCCTCGATGCTCATTATGTAAAAGATATTATGTACTACTTTGATAATCCTGAGAAAACCCCCTTCAACTTTATAATGGGAGACACGTTGGATCAACGTGAGTACTTTAGGGATTATCACTTGACTCAAAAAGCGAAACTATTATGGGATCAAATTTAAAAGTTGCATTGGTATGTTCGGCAACTATGCTTGAGATATGATTATACTTGTTGCTCTAGGATGAAGGCTCCACACCTTCCCTTTTCATGTGAATTTACTGATAATGAAACCTTAGCTTCTTATGCTAATGGTATTTATGATTACTATGATGTGGAACAAATAGAAGAGTTCGTTGCTTTTATGGGTGCTTATGAAATTGAATCTTTGTTTAAAGAGTTTGAAGATTTTGATGATTCAGTTTATAGAACTGAAAATTTTGCTATACTTAAATATTGCCATGAGAATTATGAATTCAATTCCGATACTGATGATTTTATTGAGAGAGTCTCCGCTGTCCAAGAAGAGACTAATATTTTGCAGGAGTCTATGGAAGAAGAAATCAATGACATTGTGAGCTCATTGGATGAAAAAGATGAGGAGGAGAGCGAAGAACAAAAGGAGGAAGAGCGGATTTATCACTCGTGCCCACCTTCTTATGAGAGTAACTCTTCAACTCATACATTGTTTAACTTCCCTTCGTGCTTACCGAAGGATGATTGCTATGATGATTGTTATGATCTCGTTGATTCTTTCAAAATATCCCTTTTTGATGATGCTTGCTATGCTTGTGGCCAAGATGCCAATATGAATTATGCTTATGGAGATGAACTTGTTATAGTTCCTTAGGTTAAACATGACATTGTTGTTATTGCACCCACGCATGATAGTCCTATTATCTTTTTGAATTCTCCCGACTACACTATATCGGAGAAGTTTGCCCTTATTAAGGATTATATTGATGAGTTGCATTTTACTATTACACATGATGATTTTGATAGATATAATATGCATGTGCTTGCTGCTCCTACTTGCAATTGTTATGAGAGAGGAACTATATCTCCACCTCTCTATGTTTCCCACACGATAAAATTGCAAGAAACTGCTTATGCTATGTATTGGCCTTTACTTGATGTGCATGAATTGTTCTTGTATGACATGTTGATGCATAGGAAGAGAGTTATACTTCGTCATTACATGATATATGTTACTTTGTGCTTACTACTAAATTACAAATCATTGTTAATTAAAATTGGCTTTGATATACCTTGGGATCCGGGTGGATTCACTACTTGAGCACTATATGCCTAGCTTAATGGCTTTAAAGAAAGCACTGCCAGGGAGACAACCCGGAAGTTTTAGAGAGTCATTTATTTATGTTGAGTGCTTTTATATATATTAAAAACAAAAAATAAAGAGGGGAACCCAAAACTTTTTCAAAAAGGAAAGTGAAAGTGAGAGAGACAAGCATTGTTGAAGTGGGGGAGCTCCTTGAACTTTGTTCATGCTCATGGAAACTTTGTGAATCTTGATTACAGAAAATTTTCAACAAAAATAATTAACCCCTTGTACAATTCCATTGTATTATAAAAATAATGTGACAAGATTTGCCTTTAGGATGTTTATTGCTTGTTGGTTTGTGCGGTTTAGAACAGAAACTTTGGTTGTAGTGCGTGATTTTACATTTTTTACTGGAACATCAAACGGTTATGAAACTTTTTGAACTATCTTTATATAATTTTTTTTATTTTTCGTAATTATTTCAGAATTTTTGTAGTACCAGAAGTATGGTGAATGTTCAGATTACTACAGATTGTCCTGTTTAAGACAGATTCTGTTTCTGACGCATAGTTTGCTTGTTTTGATGAAACTATCGATTTATGTGAGTGGATTAAGCCATGGAAAAGTTATATTACAGTAGATACAATTCAAAAACAAAATATGAATTGGTTTGCAATAGTAGTTAGAGTAGTGATTTGCTTTATTATACTAACGGGTCTTACCGAGCTTTCTGTTGAGTTTTGTGTGGATGAAGTGTTCGAAGATCGAGGATGTCTCGATATGAGGATAAGGAGGAGAGGCAAGAGATCAAGCTTGGGGATTCACAAGGCACCCCAAGTAAATATTCAAGGATACTCAAGCGTCTAAGCTTGGGGATGCCCTGGAACGCATCCCATCTTTCTTCAACAAGTATCGGTATGTGTTCGGATTCGTTTCGTTCATGCGATATGTGCAAATCTTGGAGCGTCTTTTGCATTTAGTTTTCACATTTATTTTATGCACCATGCTGGTATGAGATAGTATTTGGTTGATTTATAGAATGCTCATTGCACTTCACTTATATCTTTTGAGTATGGCCTTATAGAATGCTTCATGTGCTTCACTTATATCATTTGAAGTTTGGATTGCCTGTTTCCCTACACATAGAAAACCGCCATTTATAGAATGCTCTATTGATCCACTTATATTTGTTAGGGCATGGGCATATCTTTTGTAGAAAGAATTAAACTCTCTTGCTTCACTTATATCTATTTAGAGAGATGACAGGAATTGGTCATTCACATGGTTAGTCATAAAATCCTACATAAAACTTGTAGATCACTGAATATGATATGTTTGATTCCTTGCAATAGTTTTGCGATATAAAGATGGTAATATTAGAGTCATGCTAGTGAGTAGTTGTGGATTGTAGAAATACTTGTGTTGAACTTTGTGATTCCCGTAGCATGCACGCATGGTGAAGCATTATGTGATGAAGTCGGAGCATGATTTATTTATTGATTGTCTTCCTTATGAGTGGCGGTCGGGGACAACCGATGGTCTTTTCCTACCAATCTATCCCCCTAGGAGCATGCACATAGTACTTTGTTTCGATAGCTAATAGAATTTTGCAATAAGTATGTGAGTTCTTTATGACTAATGTTGAGTCCATGGATTATACGCACTCTCACCCTCCCATCATTGCTAGCCTCTTCGGTACCGTGCATTGCCCTTTCTCACCTCGAGAGTTGGTGCAAACTTCGCCGGTGCATCCAAACCCCATGATATGATATGCTCTGTCACACATAAGCCTCCTTATATCTTCCTGAAAACAGCCACCATAGCCACCTATCATGGCATTTCCATAGCCATTCCGAGATATATTGCCATGCAACTTCCATCATCATCATGTACATAACTTGAGCATTTATTGTCATATTGCTTTGCATGATCGTAAGATAGCTAGCATGATATTTTCATGGCTTGTCTGTTTTTTGATATATTTGCTACGGTAGATCATTGCATATCCCGGTACATCGCCGGAGGCATTCATATAGAGTCATATCTTTGTTGTAATATTGAGTTGTAAGTAAATAAAAGTGTGATGATCTTCATTATTAGAACATTGTCCCAGGTGAGGTTATCAAAATAAAAGAGGCCAAAGAATCCCAAATAAAAAAGAGAGAGGCCAAAGAAGCCCACAAAAAAAGAGGAGAAAAAAATAAAAAATGAAAAAAATGAGAGAAAAGAGAGAAGGGACAATGTTACTATCCTTTTACCACACTTGTGCTTCAGAGTAGCACCATGTTCTTCATATAGAGAGTCTCTTGAGTTATCACTTTCATATACTAGTGGGAATTTTTCATTATAGAACCTGGCTTGTATATTCCGATGATGGGCTTCCTCAAATGCCCGAGGTCTTCATGAGCAAGCAAGTTGGATGCACACCCACTTAGTTTCAGTTTGAGCTTTCATACACTTATAGCTCCAGTGCATCTGTTGCATGGCATACTCCTCGCATTGACATCAATTGATGGGCATCCCCATAGCCCATTGATTAGCCGCGTCAATGTGAGACTTTCTTCCTTTTTGTCTTCTCCACACAACCTCCATCATCATATTCTATTCCACCCATAGTGCTATGTCCATGGCTCACGCTCATGTATTGCGTGAAAGTTGAAAAGGTTTGAGAACATCAAAAGTATGAAACAATTGCTTGGCTTGTCATCGGGGTTGTGCATGATTTGAATATTTTGTGTGGTGAAGATGGAGTATAGCGAAACCATATGATTTTGTTGGGATAACTTTCTTTGGCCATGTTATTTTGAAAAGATATGATTGCTTTATTAGTATGCTTGAAGTATTATTGTCTTAATGTCAAATGATAGACTATTTGTTTGAATCACTCGTGTCTTAATATTCATGCCATGATTATATTACATGATCAAGATTATGCTAGGTAGCATTCCACATCAGAAATTATATTTTTAATCATTTACCTACTCGAGGACGTGCAGGAATTAAGCTTGGGGATGCTGATACATCTCCGTCGTAACTATAATTTTTGATTGTTCCATGCCAATATTATACAACTTTCATATACTTTTGGCAACTTTTTATACTATTTTTGGGACTAACATATTAATCCAGTGCCCAGTGCCAGTTCCTGTTTGTTGCATGTTTTTTGTTTTGCAGAAAATCCATATCAAATGGAGTCCAAACGGGATAAAAACTGACGGAGATTTTTTTTGGAATATATGTGAATTTTGGGAAGTTGAATCAACGCGAGACGATGCCTGAGGGGGCCACGAGGCAGGGGGGCATGCCTGAGGGAGTCCTGGATTAGGGGGTATCCGGACAGCCGGACTATATACTTTGGCCGGACTGATGGACCGTGAAGATACAAGACTCAAGACTTCGTCCCGTGTCCGGATAGGACTCTCCTTTGCATGGAAGACAAGCTTGGCGATCCGGATATTAGATCTCCTCCCTTGTAACCGACTCTGTGTAAACCCTAGCCCCCTCCGGTGTCTATATAAACCGGAGGGTTTAGTCCTTAGAGACACAATCATAATCATCATAGGCTAGCTCCTACAGTTTAGCCTCTACGATCTCGTGGTAGATCAACTCTTGTAATACTCATATCATCAATATAAATCAAGCAGGAAGTAAGGTTTTACCTCCATCGAGAGGGCCCGAACCTGGGTAAAACATCGTGTCCCTTGCCTCCTGTTACCACTAGCCTTAGACGCACAGATCGGGACCCCCTACCCGAGATCCGCCGGTTTTGACATCGACATTGGTGCTTTCATTGAGAGTTCCTCTGTGTCGTCGTTGCAAGGCTTGATGGCTCCTTCAATCGTCAACAACAACATGGTCCAGGGTGAGACCTTTCTCCCCGGACAGATCTTCGTGTTCGGCGGCTTCGCACTGCGGGCCAATTCGCTTGGCCATCTGGAGCAGATCGACAGCTACGCCCCTGGCCATCAGGTCAGGTTCGGAAACTTGAACTACACGGCCGATATACACGGAGACTTGATCTTCAACGGATTCGGACCTGTGCTAGGAGCACCGAATAGTCACGATGAGCACGACTTAGACCTGCTGTCGGACAATACTCGGGATATCGCACCTGCAAGAGCACCGGACTTAAATCCGGGGCAGATCGCGTCGTCCGAGGACGGGTGGATGGACCCCGCCCCAGAGGCCGCACACTCATCGGCGGTAGAGCCGAACACAGACTTCACCCCCAAGGAAGCCTGTGACATTGGACCCCCGGACTGACGTCCGGTTGTAGGTTCCAGTCCGCGCACCACCGAGCCCGCCTAATCTGGTTGGGCTCTGGTAAGGGCGTTCACCGCTGCGGATATCTTCCAGCACTCGCCCTTTGGTGACATGCTAAACTCGTTAAAGTCTCTCCCTTTGTCAGGAGACTCTTGGCCAAGCTATGTCCGGCTCGAGTGGGAAGCAGGAGATTAGGGAATTCGCCGCCCACCCACCACCATTTCATTGCCACGGTCGATGATTTGACCGACGTGCTTGATTTCGACTCTGAACACATCGACGGTGTGGATGACGATGTAGGAGAAGAACAGGAACCACCGCCCAC
>NC_041385.1:260931962-260989187 GCF_002162155.2 Triticum dicoccoides | reverse complement strand
GAAAGAAACCAATGGCGATGAGGCAATGGAGGATAACCCCTCAAGGAAGAAAGCAAAGCATGGGTGCCGTCGGTGCCGCTCCAAGCCCCGCCACAGGAGACGAAAACAATCCGGATGGTGCCGAAGATGAATACAACCCCGATCAGCCTGCCTTCGAGCAGGCCGAACAGGAAGACGGGCGATCAGCCCAGACGAATAGGCGACAGACGGATACCCGTAGGAGGACAACTACATGCCCCCTCCGAAGACGAGATTAGCCTCGGCGATGACGAGTTCGGCGTGCCTGAGGACCCCGTAGAGCAGGAGCGCTTCAAGCGCCGGCTTATGGCAACCGCGAGGAGCCTGAAAAAGAAGCAGCAGCAGCTCCAAGCTGATCAAGACCTGCTCACAGACAGATGGACCAAGTCCTGGCAGCCGAGGAATACGGACTCGAGCGCCACGCGGCCGACCGGCCACCCCGTGGCCAGGATAAAATGGCGTATCAGCCCAAATACCAGCCCGCACCCCTACGCCAATACACTACGGCCCGGGGCAATAGGCAGGACCTGCAAGATATACTGAAAAACAAGGCAGGACAGCCAAGATCGATCTACGGATCGCGGTGGCGCGCCCCAACACGTAACGATGATCATCACGGCGGATACACTATCGACAAGTCCGGCGGGCCGAATATAGCCAACCAGACTCATTCGAACTGCGTAGCCACATAGCCCGGCATAGAGGCGCTGCACACCCCCTCTGCTTCACTGACGAAGTGATGGATCATGAATTCCCAAAAGGGTTTAAACCCGTAAATATCGAATCATATGATGGCACAACAGACCCCGCAGTATGGATCGAAGATTTCCTTCTCCACATTCACATGGCCCACGGTGACGATCTACACGCCATCAAGTATCTTCCCCTTAAACTCAAAGAACCGGCCCGACACTGGCTAAATAGCCTACCGGCAAATTCCATCGGCAATTGGGAAAACTTGGAGGACGCGTTCCTCGACAACTTCCAAGGCACGTACGTGCGACCACCGGATGCTGATGACTTGAGTCACATTACCCAACAGCCCGGAGAGTCAGCCAGGGAATTCTGGACTCGGTTCCTAACCAAAAAGAACCAAATAGTCGACTGTCGGGACGCCGAAGCCCTGGCGGCCTTTAAGCATAATATCCGTGACGAGTGGCTCGCCCGACACCTCGGCCAGGAAAAACCAAAGTCCATGGCGGCCCTCACGACACTCATGACCTGCTTTTGCGCGGGCGAGGACAGCTGGTTGGCTCGCAGTAGCACCACGCCAATAAATTCCGGCACCTCAGATGTCCGCGACAATAACGGCAAGCCACGGCGCAACAGACATAAGCAATGGAACAACGGCGACAACGCTGAAGACACGACAGTCAACACCGGATTCAGTGGCTCAAAATCCGGTCAGCAAAAAAAGCCGTTCAAACGAAACAATCAGGGACCGTCCAGTCTGGACCGCATACTTGATCGCTCGTGCCAAATTCATGGCACCCCGGATAAGCCAACAAACCACACTAATAGAGACTGCTGGGTGTTCAAATAGGCCAGTAAAATAAATGCCGAAAACAAGGACAAGGGGCTGCACAGCAACGATGACGAGGAGCCCCCGTGTCCGAACATAGGGGGACAGAAGAAATTCCCCCCTAGGTGAAAACGGTCAACATGATCTACGCCACCCACATTCCCAAAAGGGGACGAAAGTGAGCACTACGGGACGTCTATGCGATGGAGCCAGTCGCCCCAAAATTCAACCCATGGTCAGCCTGTCCGATCACCTTTGATCGTAGGGATCACCCTACCAGCATCCGTCACGGCGGTTCAGCCGCATTGGTCCTAGACCCAATCATCGACGGATTCCACCTCATGCGAGTCCTTATGGATGGCGGAAGCAGCCTGAACCTGCTCCATCAGGACACAATGCGCAAAATGGGCATCGACCCTTCGAGGATCAAGCCCACAAAAACCACCTTCAAAGGTGTAATTCCAGGAGTAGAGGCCCGTTGCACGGGCTCCATAGCATTGGAAGTGGTCGTAGGATCTCCGGATAACTTCTGAAGCGAAGAGTTAATCTTCGACATCGTCCCTTTTCGTAGTGGTTATTATGCACTGCTTGGACGAACCGCATTCGCTCGATTCAATGCGGTACCACACTATGCATACCTCAAGCTCAAGATGCCAGGACCTCACGGGGTCATAACAGTCGACGGAAACATGGACCGCTCTCTCCATACAGAAGAGCATACTGCAGCCCTCGCGGCAAAAGTACAAAGCAGCCTTCTACGGCAAACCACCAATCCGGCGACAACAACCCCGAACACCGTCAAGCGAGTCTGGAGTACCCCGCAACAAGATCGCCAGGCACGCCAAGAGCGCGACTAGCAGTCCGGCCTCCGCTCCAGCCTCATCAAGGCAGCATTCGTGCCGCGCGTACACAATTACGCACTCAAAATACCATGGTCATAGGCGGAGGCACAATAGTGACTCAGTCAACAGTGCGGTACAGCCGCAACATACTTTAATAACACCTTATCTTTCAGGACCCTGCTTTCCGGCAGCCTCTTCACAAGAGCCGGATTGTCGGACTTTCACAGGAGAGAAAACCAAGGAGGCAAAAGGCTCTACGCACAAAGGGAATACCCAGGTGGAATCTGTTCACGATCGTTATACATGTTTTATATACCTACATGCGGCCCGCCCTTGGATAGGACATGTCAAATAGTCCTATTTACTTCTGCTTAACACATTCACTGTAAACATACGCTTAGAGGTATTATTTATCAATGGGAGATAATATATAGCGTCAGCTTATTATTCCTATCCACACATTTTTCCTATAAATGTTTATTTAATATTGCATCTGTACACCTTGGTACATTCAGTTTGCCAGGGGCTTCTTACGGCGCCCCATAATACGGCAAGATAAGTCTGAACACTTTTCAATAGTGCGGCACCCCGAACTTATAGCATTATATGCATCAGCCCTGAATCATGTCTTGGGTCAATAGTTGGGTTTGCCCGGCTCCCTTGTTTTGGTACCTTACGTTCCATTATATCGGCTAAGGTAGCGCAGGGAGAACTACTGCAATTGTGTCCCGGTTCTTCCGGACAAGCACCTCAGTAGAGAAAGCCGAAAACTGACCGGCATGATGCGGCGAGAGCTGGTCGCTGTTCGAGAGGTCTTAAAATCCTTAAAGATTTTTTCCGCTTTAGGCAAGGAATTAGCCTCGTCCAATTTAGGCGTATATAGCGCCCCAATTCGTCTTTCCGAATTCTAGGGGCTTCGCCGAAATTTAAAATTATAGACTTCTATGGCTAAGTGAAAGTTATAAAGTCGCATAGTCCGATTGCCTTATCCGCTGTGCCAAACACCTCCTTCAGGGACCAAAAATTTGGATAAAGAGTGTCTAGTTTTTTTCCACGAACACCCCAGTACTAGTTATGTGGGGGCGGAAGCCGACGACTGGCCTACTTTCAGAATTTTATAAATAGTCGCACAGAAGGTAATATTTTAAATCAAAAAAGCGCTATATAGCGCAAATAACTTCGTCTTTATATTACAAAAACAACAGAAGTACATTCACTCAAAGATCGTGTCCTTGGTACATTCATCGGCCACGAGACGAGCGCCTTTCATAACGCCATCATAATATTTTTCGGGACAGCGATGTGTCTTGCCCTCCGGCGGTCCATCCTTCACCAGCTTCTCCGCATCCAGCTTGCCCCAATGCACCTTGGCACGGGCAAAGGCTCGGCGGGCCCCCTCAATGCAAACGGATCGCTTGATCACTTCAAGCCGCGGATAGGCATTTACCATCCGCTTTATCAGGCCGAAGTAGTTGGCGGGCAGGGGCTCACCAGGCCACATCCGGACTATGAAATCTTTCATAGCCACTTCGGCCGCCCTGTGGAGTTCAACCAATCGCTTCAATTGGTCACTCAGAGGCATCGGGTGTTCGGCTCCAGCATACTGGGACCAGAACAGCTTCTCCGTCAAGCTCCCCTCCTTGGCATGGTAGAAGTCCGCGGCATCTGATATGCTGCGTGGCAGATCTGCGAATGCCCCTGGAGAGCTCCGAATTTGGGTAAGTAAAAGAAACGTCTCCTCCACATGCTTGCTTTGCATAAAGAATGTCTTACCCGCCACTATCTTCTTGGCCGCCTGGATTTCCTGCTGGGCCTTTTCGGCTTCGGCCTTGGCGTTTTTCATGCTCAACAGGGCCTTCGCAAGTTCAGACTCCTTCGTCTTGAAGTCACGCTCCAAGGACTCGAACTTCTTGCTGAGCTCCTGGAGCTCTTGTTGTACCTCGCCCACCCTAGCATTTTGCTTTTCACGCTCAATGCGCTCCATGGCCGCCTTGTATTTGGCCTCGGATAGCACTTTCTTCAGGGACGCCACTTCGGTCGTGGCCCCTATTACACAATCATGGCGCTTTTTCGTTAGCATCACCAATTTCGTCTATTCTTTATGATATGTGAACGGGGTATCACTCACCTTTGTTCTCTTCGAGATGCCTCTTCGTGAGGCTGAGCTCTCCTTGGGCCTGCTCCAGGTCCCGTTTGAGTCCGGTGACCCCCGTTGTGCGGGCAGCAGCGGCAAGCAGCACCGCCTGCTTATTCACATATACACCTACTATTAGACTCATGCGGATTAAAATTGACCCTCTGTTTGGCTTTTCTTTTCGAACACTAAACAGAGTATCAGGGGCTACTACCTATCGGGTGATAATTTCACACATTTTTTGATTACTTACCTCAAAGCCTGTCAGGAGGCTGGTGCAGGCCTCGGTCAATCCGCTCTTGGCGGACCGAACCTTCTGAATCACCGCACTCATAAGAGTACGGGGCTCTTCACCCATGGAAGCGTCGCGAAGCGCTTCCAACAGACTATCCGTGTCGTAAAACGTGAAGCGCTTCCAGCAGACCCCCCTGTCTCGTGGACAGACCCTGGGCCCCCGGTGTATTTCTTTCGCCCAGAAATTCTTATTAATTCCAAAAAGTGCCTCCGTGGATTTTCAGGACATTCCGAGAACTTTATTTTTCTACACATAAAACAACATCATGGCAGTTCTGCTGAAAACAGCGTCAGTCCGGGTTAGTTTCATTCAACTCATGCAAATTAGAGTCCAAAATAAGGGCAAAAGTGTTTGGAAAAGTAGATACGTTGAAGACGTATCAACTCCCCCAAGCTTAAACCTTTGCTTGTCCTCAAGCAATTCAATTGATAAACTGAAAGTGATAAAGAAAAACTTTTACAAACTCTGTTTGCTCTTGTTGTTGTAAACATGAAAAGCCAGCATTCAAGTTTCAGCAAATATTATGAACTAACCATACTAACAATGACACCTAGGTCTCACAATTACTCATATCAATAGCATAATCAGCTAGCGAGCCATAATAATAAAACTCGGATGATAACACTTTCTCAAAACAATCATAACATGATATAACAAAATGGTATCTCGCTAGCCCTTTCTGAGACCGCAAAACATAAATGTAGAGCACCTTTAAAGATCAAGGACTGACTAAACATTGTAATTCATGGTAAAATAGATCCAGTCAAGTCATACCCAATATAAACCAATAGTAATGAATGCAAATGACAGTGTGCTCTCCAGCGGGTGCTTTTTATAAGAAGGGTGATGACTCAACATAAAAGTAAATAAATAAGCCCTTCGCAGAGGGAAGCAAGGATTTGTAGAGGTGCCAGAGCTCGATTTTAAAATAGAGATTGAATAACATTTTGAGCGGCATACTTTCCCTGTCAATGCAACAACTATGAGATGGCTGTATCTTCCATACTACATGCATTATAGGCGGTTCCCAAACAGAATGGTAAAGGTTTATACTCCCCCAACCACCAACAAGCATTAATCCATGGCTTGCTCGAAACAACGAGTGCCTCCAACTAACAACAGCCCTGGGGGAGTTTTGTTTAATTATTTTGATTTGCTTTGATCTTTTTGGATCATGGGACTGGGCATCCCGGTTACCGGCCCTTTCTCGTGAATGAGGAGCGGAGTCCACTCCTCTTGAGAATAACCCACCTAGCATGGAAGATATAGGCATCCCTAGTTGTAACATGAGCTGCTCGAGCATACAAAACAGAATTTCATTTGAAGGTTTGGAGTTTGGCACATACAAATTTACTTGGAACGGCAGGTAAATACTGCATTTAGGAAGGTATAGTGGACTCATATGGAACAACTTTGGGGTTTAAGGAATTTGGATGCACAAGCAGTATTCCCGCTTAGTACAGGTGAAGGCTAGCAAAAGACTGGGAAGCGACCAACTGAGAGAGCGACAACAGTCGTAAACATGCATTAAATTTAACTTACACCGAATACAATCATGAGTAGGATATAATCCACCATGAACATAAATATCGTGAAGGCTATGTTGATTTGATTCAACTACATGCGTGAACATGTGCCAAGTCGAGTCACTCAATTCATATAAAGGAGGATACCATCCCATCATACCATATCATAACCATTCTAATAGCATGTTGGCAAGCAAGGTAAACCATTATAACTCATAGCTAATCAAGCATGGCACAAGCAACTATAATCTCCAAATGTCATTGCAAATATGTTTACTTCATAATAAGCTGACTCAGAAACGATGAACTCATCATATTTACAAAAACAAGAGAGGTCGAGTTCATACCAGCTTTTTTCATCCCAATAAGTCCATCATATATCGTCATTATTGCCTTTCACTTGCACGACCGAACGATGTGTATAATAATAAGAGTGCACGTGCATTGGACTAAGCTGGAATCTGCAAGCATTCAACTCAAAAGAGAAGACAGGCTAATATGGGCTCTAAGTTAAATAAACAATCATGCATATAAGAGCCACTAAACATTTTCAATATGGTCTTCTCGACTCCCAAAGGAAAGAAAAGAAAATCAAACTATTTACACGGGAAAGCTCCCAACAAGAAGAAGAACTAGAAATCTTTTTGGGTTTTCATTTTAATTTCTACTACAAGCATAGAATTTTAAACTAACTATTTTTTTGTTTTTTCTTAAGGTTTAACAAACACACAAGAAGAAAGCGAGAAAAAGAAATTTAAACTAGCATGGATAATACAATGAAAGAGTATGAGCACCGACGACTAGTGTGTGAACATGAATGTAAAGTCGGTGAGAAATACGGACTCCCCCAAGCTTAGGCTTTTGGCCTAAGTTGGTCTAGTACCAAGGACCGCCTGGCTGATATCCATAAGTGAAACCGGGTTCGTACTGAGATGCAGCGGCAACCGCCTCCTGAGAAGTAGCGTGTTGGCGAGCTGCCTCCGCTCCCCTCTCGTGTTCACCTGCTTCCTCCCTGGTGACAACATATCTTCCTTTTGCCTGATAACCAAAAAGGTAGGGAGCAGGAAGAGTAATAGGGACGACGTTGCGTCTGTCATAGATTAGTCGATAATGGAGGAATTGTTCATTCCTCGCAAGAAATTGATGATTGAACATAGCTTATTTATCCAAATAAACAGGAGGTAAAATCATATCCCCCTCTCGTGGGGCTATATTAAGATAATTAGCCATACGGGTTGCATAAATTCCTCCAAATAAATCCCCCTTTCTACTATTATTCTGCAACCTACGTGCAACTATTGCCCCCAAGTTATAACCTTTATAACCTGACACAACACTCTTGAGGACACAAAGATCAGGGACACACATGTGACATGCTTCATCCTAACCATTAATGCATCTACCAATAAAGAGAGCAAAATAATGTATAGCAGGAAAATGAATGCTCCCTATGGTAGCTTGTGCTATGTCCCTAGATTCTCCCACGGTAATACTAGCAAGAAAAATCTCTAAATTCAGATTTGCGAGGATCATTAATATTACCCCACTGCGGGAGTTTGCAAGCAGTTGTGAAATCCTCTAAATCCATGGTATAAGATGTATCATAAATATCAAACATGACACTAGGAGAATTACGCGCACAGTTATATTGGAACCTCCGCACAAAGGAATCAGTCAATTGATAGTACTGAGGACACTTATCTTGTAAGAAGTCCTCCAGCTCGGCATTACGCACATACGCATCAAATTCCTCCTTGAAGCCTGCTTCGACCATAAAATCATCGGATGGCCACTCACAAGCTCGTACATCCGCGTCCCTTGGCAACTCAACATCTTGCTCACATATAGCAATCCTTGGCCCTTTCTTTGCCGAGGAACCACCTTGGTACATTCTTCTAAGCATAATTCTTTTTCTGAAATTTTCTGAAATTTTAGTAACTTCAAAATAAAAGTAAATAAAACTAAACAAGATTGGTAGCAACTACTCATACAAGTGCCTAGAGCCTATATCATGCATTGGAATTGCTTGGGACCTCATAAATTTAACATGCAAGCTCAAGAACATGGTCACCTATGCAACAAAAATTTCCAATGAATAAAGCATTAGAACAAAAACTAATTGGACCAATGGAGGAGTCACATACCAAGCAACAATCTCCCGAAGCAGTTTTGTGAATGGAGCTTTGAGCAAGGAGATCAAAAATCACAGCAAAATGAGCTAGAACTCGTGCTTGAGCTGGATGGGGATTTTTTTGGTAGAATATGAAGTGTCTGAGTGCTGGCATAAGTGGAGGGGGGCCACCAGGGGCCCATGAGACAGGGGGCGCGCCCTATAGGGGAGGGCGTGCCCTCCACTCTCATGGCCTGGTGCTTGCCCCTCCTGCAGTGTTTTCAGTGCCTAAAATCCTCAAATAATCCAGAAAAAATCATACTAAATTTGCAGGGCATTTGGAGCACTTTTATTTTTGGGATATTTTTTAATGCACGGATAATTCAGAAAACAGACGGATAATACTATTTTTGCTTTATTTATTCTAAATAACAAAAAGTAAAAAGTGGGTACAGAAGGTTGTGCCTTCTAGTTTCATCCATCTCATGATCATCAAAATGAATCCACTAACAAGGTTGATCAAGTCTTGTTAACAAACTCATTCCGAATAACACGGAATCAGAGAAATTTCGAATAACACTAAGTTACCTCAACGGGGATATGAAAATCCCCAACAATAAGAATATCATACTTTTTCTTGACGGTAGGGAGAGGAAATTCAAAACCTCCAATAATAATAGTTGGAACTTTTCCAATAGAATTGATGCTATGAACTTGAGATTGTTTCCTCGGAAAGTGTACCGTATGCTTATTACCATTAACATGAAAAGTGACATTGCCTTTGTTGCAATCAATAACAGCCCCTGCAGTGTTAAGAAAAGGTCTACCAAGGATGATAGACATACTATCGTCCTCGGGATTATCAAGAATAACAAAGTCTGTTAAGATAGTGATATTTGCAACCACAACAGGCACATCCTCACAAATACCGACAGGTATAGCAGTTGATTTATCAGCCATTTGCAAAGATATTTCAGTAGGTGTCAACTTATTCAATTCAAGTCTACGATATAAAGAGAGAGGCATAACACTAACACCGGCTCCAAGATCACATAAAGCAGTTTTAACATAGTTTCTTTTAATGGAGCATGGTATAGTTGGTACCCCTAGATCTCCAAGTTTCTTAGGTATTCCACCCTTAAAAGTATAATTAGCAAGCATGGTGGAAATTTCAGCTTCCGGTATCTTTCTTTTATTTGTAATAATATCCTTCATGTATTTAGCATAAGGATTCACTTTAAGCATATCAGTTAAGCGCATACGTAAGAAGATTGGTCTAATCATTTCAGCAAAGCGCTCAAAATCCTCATCATCCTTTTTCTTGGATGGTTTAGGAGGAAAAGGCATGGGTTTCTGAACCCATGGTTCTCTTTCTTTACCGTGCTTCCTAGCAACAAAGTCTCTCTTATCATAACATTGATTCTTTGATTGTGGGTTATCAAGATCAACAGTAGGTTCAATCTCTACATCATTATTATTGCTAGGTTTAGCATCAACATGAACATTATCACTAGGTTCATGTTCATCACCTGATTGTGTTTCAGCATCAGAAATAGAAATATCATTTGGATTCTCAGGTGTGTCTGCAGTAGGTTCACTAGAAGCATGCAAAGTCCTATCATTTTTCTTTTTCTTCTTTTTGGAAGAATTAGGTGCCTCTAAATTATCTCTCTGAGAATCTTGCTTGATTATCTTAGGGTGGCCTTCAGGATACAAAGGTTCCTGAGTCATTCTACCAGTTCTAGTAGCCACTCTAACAGCAAAGTCATTTTTATTATTTAATTCATCAAGCAAATCATTTTGAGCTTCAAGTACTTGCTCAGCTTGAGTAGCAACCGTAGAAGCATATTTGCTAACGAGTTTGAGTTTATCTTTAACTCTAGCCATATTATCGCTCACGCGTCCTATCTTGAAAGCATTATTCTTTAACTCTCTACCAACATAAGCATTAAAACTTTCTTTTCTAGCCATAAAATCATCAAATTCATCTAAGCATGGGCTATGAAATTTAGTAGAGGGGATTCCAACCTTATCATATCTGTAGAGAGAATTTACCTTTACTACCTGTGGCGGGTTATCAAGACAATGTGGTTCTTCAATAGGCGGTATACTAAGACCATGTATTTCTTCAATAGGAGGTAAATTCTTAACATGTTCAACTTTAATACCTTTTTCTTTCATTGATTTCTTTGCCTCTTGCATATCTTTAGGACTGAGAAATAAAACGCCTCTCTTCTTCGGAGTGGGTTTAGGAATAGGCTCAGGAGTTGGCTCAATTGGTTCAGGAATTGCTTTAGGAATTGGCTCAGGAAGAGTCCAATTATTTTCATTAGTCAACATATTATTCAATAATATTTCAGCTTCGTCGACTGTTCTTTCCCTGAAAACACAACCAGCACAACTATCCAAGTAGTCCTTGGAAGCATCGGTTAGTCCATTATAAAAGATATCAAGTATTTCATTTTTCTTGAGAGGATGATCAGACAAAGCATTAAGTAACTGGAGAAGCCTCCCCCAAGCTTGTGGGAGACTCTCTTTTTTGATATGCACAAAATTATATATTTCCCGCAGGGCAGCTTGTTTCTTATGAGCAGGGAAATATTTAGCAGAGAAGTAATAAATCATATCCTGGGGACTACGCACACAACCAAGAGCAAGAGAATTATACCAAGTCTTAGCATCACCCTTTAATGAGAACGGAAATATCTTAAGGATATAGTAATAGCGAGACTTCTCATCATTAGTAAATAGGGTGGTTATATCATTCAACTTGGTAAGATGTGCCATAATAGTTTCAGATTCAAAGCCATAAAATGGATCAGATTCAACTAAAGTAATAATCTCAAGATCCACAAAGAATTCATAATCCTTATCAGTAACACAAATAGGTGAAGTAGCAAAAGCAGGGTCAGGTTTCATTCTAGCATTAAGAGATTGCTGCTTCCATTTAGCTAATAATTTCTTAAGATCATATCTATCATTGCAAGCAAAGATTTCCCTAGCAGCTTCTTCATTCATAACATAACCCTTAGGAACAACAGGCAATACATAATCATTGGGAGAACCTTCATCATCACTATCATCAATAATAGCATCTTCAATATTTTCATTCCCCCTAACTCTAGCAAGTTGTTCATCAAGAAATTCACCTAATGGCAAAGTAGTATCACGCACAGAAGTAGTTTCATCATGCATAGCAGAAGTGGCATCATTAATAACATGCGACATATCAGAATTCATAGCAGTAGCAGGTTTAGGTGTCGCAAGCCTACTAATAACAGAAGGAGAATCTAGTGCAGAGCTAGATGGCAGTTCCTTACCTCCCCTCGTAGTTGAGGGCAAAATAGTAGTTCGATCGTCTTTCAAGTTCTTCATAGTGATCAACAGATATAAATCCCAAGTGACTCAGAGAATAGAGCTATGCTCCCCGGCAACGGCACCAGAAATTAGTCTTGATAACCCACAAGTGTAGGGGATCGCAACAGCTTTCGAGGGTAACATATTCAACCCAAATTTATTGATTCGACACAAGGGGAGCCAAAGAATATTCTTGAGTATTAGCAGTTGAGTTGTCAATTCAACCACACCTGGATAACTTAGTATCTGCAGCAAATTATTTAGTAGCAAAAGTGGTATGATAATAAAGGTAACGGGTGCAAAAGTAAAGATACTTGTTTTTGGGTTTTTGTAGTAGTTGTAACAGTAGCAACGGAAAAGTAAATAAACGAAGAACAATATGTGAAAAAGCTCATAGGCAATGGATAAGTGATGGATAATTATGCCGGATGCGATTCCTCATATAATAGCTATAACATAGGGTGACATAGAACTAGCTCCAATTCATCAATGTAATGTAGGCATGTATTCCGTAAATAGTCATACGTGCTTATGGAAAAGAACTTGCATGACATCTTTTGTCCTACCCTCCCATGGCAGCGGGGTCCTAGCGGAAACTAAGGGATATTAAGGCCTCCTTTGAATAGAGAACCGTAACAAAGCATTAACACATAGTGAATACATGAACTCCTCAAACTACGGTCATCACCGAGAAGTATCCCGATTATTGTCACTTCGGTGTTGTCGGATCATAACACATAATAGGTGACTATAGACTTGCAAGATAGGATCAAGAACACACATATATTCATAAAAACATAATAGGTTCAGATCTGAAATCATGGCACTCGGGCCACAGTGACAAGCATTAAGCATAGCAAAGTCATAGCAACATCAATCTCAGAACATAGTGGATACTAGGGATCAAACCCTAACAAAACTAGCTTGATTACATGGTAAATCTCATCCAACCCATCACCATCCAGCAAGCCTATGATGGAATTACTCACCCACGGCGGTGAGCATCATGAAATTGGTGATGGAGGATGGTTGATGATGACGACGGCGACGAATCCCCCTCTCCGGAGCCCCGAACGGACTCCAGATCAGCCCTCCCGAGAGAGATTAGGGCTTGGCGGCGGCTCCGTGTCGTAAAACACGATTTCTCTCTGATTTTTTTCTCCCTGAACGTGAATATATGGAGTTGGAGTTGAGGTCGGTGGAGGTCCAGGGGGCCCATGAGATAGGGGGGCGCACCCTACAGGGGGGGGGGGCCTGCCTCGTCGAAAGTCCCTGGGCCCCCTGGTGTATTTCTTTCGCCCAGAAACTCTTATTAATTCCAAAAAGTGCCTCCGTGGATTTTCAGGACATTCCGAGAACTTTTCTTTTCTACACATAAAACAACATCATGGTAGTTCTACTGAAAACAGCGTCAGTCCGGGTTAGTTTCATTCAAATCATGCAAGTTAGATTCCAAAACAAGGGCAAAAGTGTTCGTAAAAGTACATACGTTGAAGACGTATTAGTCATCGGCACGGACGGCTCGCCCTCCTTAGCGAGGGGCTGCCTGCCCGAATCCGGAACCTTTAGAGGTTCCAGTACAGTGTCCGGCTGGGAGCCCGACTTGCTGCGGCTCTCGTCGGCACAATCTGCGGGGATCTTACGCCCCGTGTGCCCGGCATGTGGAATTTCGCCTTGGGGCGTCTCCAGAGTCGCCTCCCCCTCCTCTGGGAGCCTTTGGGACAACACCTCCGTGTCATCCGCGGGCCGAGGGGAAGTGGCCGTTGGGAGCGAGTTCATCGCCGAATCGCTCAAAGACCCATCCGAAGAGGATACCTCGGGATGAGCCCTGGCCGGACTGCGTATACGTGTTCGGCGTTATTACAGACTATGAAGTGAAGTCGCACTAAAATACAACAGAGTGCAGATACTTACGATCTTACAAGGGGCTTCCCCCTGGGCAGCCACTCCTCCTCGCTGTAGGCGGCCGTGGTGGAGTAATCCGGAAGGGACGCCTTTCCCTTCTTGGGCGTCCTAGCCTCCCCCTCCGGGGCAGCTTTCCTCTTCTTCTCCTCCCCAGTGCGGGAAGGCGGAGTTTTCTCATGTTTCCCCCCACCTCCGCGAGAGGAATCTGCTTCGTCGTCTTTGGACGACGAGTTTATGACGACCTTGCGCTGGGGACCCTTCCTAGTCCCCTGGGTCGCCCTCTTAGGCCCTTCGGCCTCCTCAGGTGGGGCGACCCCTTCCTTTTCCTCCTCCCCTTTGGGGGAGGAGTGTACCGCGTCATCTTTGGACGAGGTGTCCGGTACGACCTTACGCCAGAGACCCTTCCTGGTCCCCGGGGCCTTCTTTTCGGCCTTCTTTTCCGGCGCCTTGTAGGGCGCCGGGAATAGCATCTCCGTCAGGAGAGCGTCTGCTGGACCTTCTGGCAGTGGAGCCGGATAGTCAATCTGCTCCGCCGTCACCACATACTCCTGATTAAATACACACGATGACTTAAGATCCTCCCATGAGTACGCTGGGAAAAACTACATCTGGTGATGGTCAGAAAACTCATCGGACGGGGGAGCCGCGTGGCGTGAAGTCCGCGGTCCTCGGATGTGGGAGGAGGTATTTTGGAGGCTTTGAACAGCACCTTCCATGCGTCCTTGTGCGTCATGCCGTAGAGCTCTCGAAGTGTCTGGTGTTCGGCCGGGACAAACCCCCACAGATTAAATGCCCGTCTTTGGCACGGAAGAATTCGGCGGACAAGTATGACCTGGACCACGTTGACAAGCTTGATTTTCTTGTCCATCATATTCTTGATGCAGTTCTGAAGTCCGGTCAGCTCCGCAGGCTCACCCCAGGCCGGGCCCTTCTTTTCCCAAGAGGTGAGCCGCATGGGAATTCCATATCAGAATTCGGGGGCCGCCGCCCAGTTGGCATCGCTTGGCTCGGTGATGTAGAATCACCCTGATTGCCACCCTTTCATGGTCTCCGCGAAGGAGCCATCGAGCCAGGTAACATTGGGCACCCTGCCCACCATGGCGCCTCCGCACTCCGCTTGCTGGCCGCTCACGATCTTCGGCTTCACGCAGAAGATTCGTAGCACAAGCCGAAGTGAGGCTTGATATGGAGGAAGGCCTCGCACACGACGATAAACGCCGAGATGTTGAGGACGAAGTTTGGGGCTATATCGTGGAAGTCTAGCCCATAGTAAAACATGAGCCCGCGGACAAAGGGGTGAAGTGGAAATCCCAGTCCATGGACGAAGTGGGCAAGGAACACGACCCTCTTGTGGGGTCCCAGAGTCGAAATGATCTGCCCTGCGTTTGGCAGCTGGTGCGCGATATCTGTGGCCAAGTATCCGGTCGCCCGGAGCTTCGTAATGTGCTCTTCCTTGACAGTGGAGGCCACCCACTTGCCTCCTGCTCCAGACATGTTTAGCTATACGGAGGAGGTATGAACTAGGGCGCTAGAGCTCGAGGGGGCAAGAATGGATAAGCTAAGGAGGAAGAAGGCGTGGGTGAAAATGGGAATCCTTATCCCTTTATAGAGGCGACGAAAATGGTGCGCCTCCCCACTTGCTCGTTTAGGATCGCTTATTTCCCAAGTGCCACGATTGATGGCACGGTTGGGTTACCCATACCCGTATTGATGGGAATCCCGTGATAAGGGGACATGATCTCTGCTTCGACAAGACATGCCGAGGAAACCGCCTCGCAATATGCACTGTGGCTGGTTGTGGGAAAACGGTTCGAATAATACTCGACCGTAGTGTCATGTCACGTTGTCTGAAGTTGTCAGCAGATTACATTTGTGAAATATCGTTCTCTCAACGCTGATATGTGAAGATCATGTTGCAGATCCGGACACGATTTAAGTGTTCGGTAATTACTTTGAAGTATTCAGAGATGGAACCCGCCTTGCAATGCCGAAGACAAAACTGCGCACAGGACTCATTGTCATTGAAGCCTGGTTCAGGGGCTACTGAGGGAGTCCTGGAATAGGGGGTATCCGGACAGCCGGACTATATACTTTGGCCGGACTATATACTTTGGACGGACTATATACTTTGGCCGGACTGATGGACCGTGAAGATACAAGACTCAAGACTTCGTCCCGTGTCCGGATAGGACTCTCCTTTACGTGGAAGACAAGCTTGGAGATCCGGATATTAGATCTCCTCCTTTTTAACTGACTCTGTGTAAACCCTAGCCCCCTCCGGTGTCTATATAAACCAGAGGGTTTAGTCCTTAGAGACACAATCATAATCATCATAGGCTAGCTCCTAGGGTTTAGCCTCTACGATCTCGTGGTATATCAACTCTTGTAATACTCATATCATCAATATCAATCAAGCAGGAAGTAGGGTTTTACCTCCATCGAGAGGGCCCGAACCTAGGTAAAACATCGTGTCCCTTGCCTCCTGTTACCATTAGCCTTAGACGCACAGATCGGGACCCCCTACCCGAGATCCGCCGGTTTTGACACCGACGGCGCCCCTGACCCTCATGGACACCCTGTAAGGCAGTTGTTGCCCTTCTTTCACCACGGGAAAGCTAATATCTAGATAAAATCATGTTCAAATTTTAATCCAATCAGAGTTACGGATCTCCGGGAATATAAGAAACGGTGAAAGGCCAGATCTGGGAGGGCAGAAACAGAGAGAGACAGAGAGACAGATCCAATCTCGGAGGGGCTCTCGCCACTCCCATGCCATGGAGGCCATGGAACAGAGGGGAAACCCCTCTCCCATCTAGGGAGAAGGTCAAGGAAGAAGAAGAAGAAGAAGAAGGGGGGGCTCTCTTCCCCCCTCTCCCGGTGGTGCAGGAATGCCCCGAGGCCATCATCGTCACCGCAATCTTCACCAACAACTTCACCGCCGTCATCACCAACTCTTCCCCCCTCTATGCAGCAGTGTAACTCCTCTTTTACCCGCTGTAATCTCTACTTAAACATGGCACTCAATGCTATATATTATTTCCCAATGATGTATGGCTATTGTAAGGGCATATTTATCCCTAAGTGTTTTGGTGATTGATGACAATGCTCGTGCGTACTAATCGTGTGCCTTGAGTCCCTCAGATACTTCATCATTAGGCACAAGACGATTCGGTGCCCCTCGGAGACTGTTGAAGCCGGCGTTGTTCTACGTTTCTCTTTGGTGGAGTTGAGTCGTAGGAGAGCCATACTATTAAGAGGGGGTCCGCGTCGGAAAGGTAGGGTGGAATCACACGTACACTTGTCCCTCCTTTCCTTGCACTTTGGAGCTACCCGTCGTTATCTTGGTTGTGGGGAAAACTGGCGACTACTGCTGTACTTGCGGTAGTACCGCAGGTACAAGCGGTAGTACCGCGGCGCATCACGGTAGTACCGCCCCTTTGGTGCGGTAGTACCGCGGCTCCCTGGCCTAGTGCCGCTCCGGTGCGGTAGTAGGGGCGGATGTAATTTCTTACATCCGCGCCCCCACGGTAGTACCGCTCGTCCAGCGCGGTAGTACCGTGGGGGCCCACGGTAGTACCGCTCCCTTGGAGTCGTAATACCGTGGCCCTTCGGCCTAGTATCGTAGTGTCGCGGTAGTAGGCGCGGATGTAATTTTTTACATCCGCGCCGACCATGGTGGTACCGCGCCTCGCAGGCGGTAGTACCGCGTCGGGTTTTTGCACCACCCTAGTTTCTGCGGAAGTAGGCACGGATGTAATTTATTTCATCCGCGCCCTTCCCAGGCCGTGACCCTCCTGCCTTGCGGTAGTACCGCAAGGGGGAGCGGTAGTACCGCGCAAGCGGTAGTACTGCTCCTTCGTCAGGCTTGTTCCGGCCTGTGCAGTTGCCACGGTAGTACCGTGGTCTTCCACGGTAGTACCGCTTCCTTGGAGCGGTAGTACCGTGAGTCGCGGGCAGAACTAGTGGATAACAGTTGGATTTTTCCACGACTATATAAGGGATGTCTTCTACCTCTAGTTGACTACCTCTTCCACCTCTAAGCTCCATTGTTGCTCCAAGCTCCATTTCGCCCGATCTCTCTCCCTAGCCAATCAAACTTGTTGATTTGCTCGGGATTGGGTGACAAGGGCCCGATCTACACTTCCACCAAAGGATATTTGATTCCCCCCACTTATCCCTTGCGGATCTTGTTACTCTTGGGTGTTGAGAACCCTAGACGGTTGAGGTCACCTCGAAGCCATACTCCATTGCGGTGAAGCTTCGTGGTGTTGTTGTTGTTGGGAGCCTCCGATTGTTGTGGAGATTGCCCCAACCTTGCTTGTAAAGGTTCGGTCGCCGCCTTCAAGGGCACCAATAGTGGAATCACGGCATCTTGCATCGTGTGAGGGCGTGAGGAGAATACGGTGGCCCTAGTGGCTTCTTGGGGAGCATTGTGCCTCCACACCGCTCTAACGGAGACGTACTTCCCCTTAAAAGGAAGGAACTCCGGTAACACATCCTCGTCTCCACCGGCTCCACTCTTGGTTATTTCGTGCCTTTACTTTCGCAAGCTTACTTATTGTTACATCTCTTGTTTGCTTGTGTGCTAGTTGATATTGCATCATATAGGTTGCTCACTTAGTTGCATATCTAGACAACCTATTTGTTGCAAAGTTTAATTTGGTAAAGAAAAGCTTAAAAATTGTTACTTGCCTATTCACCCCCCCTCTAGTCAACCATATCGATCCTTTCAATTGGTATCAGAGCCTCGTCTCTTTATTAAGGACTTTGTCGTCCGAAGAGTATGGTTGACACCAACGATGGTGCGGAGGAACACTCCGATGTGAATCCCATCTCATCTTCGGCCGAAGGGGGAACCTCGGTCTCTCGTGAGGAGTTCAATGTGGCTTTAGACACATTGAAAACCTCCATGACGGCCGAGGTTAAAAGCATGTTTAATGATTTCCTAGAGGGACTTAAACTATCTACCGCGCCTATGAAAGTGGGTGATCCTACTAACAAGGTGACGGATGCTATCTCCGACAAGGGGGAAGCTAACTATGAAAAGAGTCCTTCTACTAGTGGTAGAAATGGCACCAGCATCTTTGCCCATGTGGAACCCCCGGTTTATGGAGGGCCTATCCCCTCCACTCATTTGAATCATGCCGGTCCACCTCCTAAATATGAGAAACATGAAGATTTTGATAATTGGGTCTATCGCTTTAAGCGTCATTCGAAACATGTGAACACTAACCTTTGGAGAATCATTGAAGAAGGTTTTTATCCTCATGACCCAAGCAACTTCACCCCCCGAGAAGCCGTGGACAATCAATTCAATGAGAGTGCTCTCTTCATCATCCAAGATGCAATCCTTCCCGAAGATCTCCCTCACCTTCGACCCCATGTCGTGGCTAAAGAAGCATGGAAATGTGTCGAGGGTCTCTATCGTGGAAGTGCTAGCATTCAACGGTCCAACTATGAAGTGGTGCAAGATGAAGCCGGTGAGTTTGCAATGAAAGAAGATGAAGAACCTCGTGAGATCTTTCGAAGAGTGACCAAACTCGCGGTGGCACTTCGAGATCATGGAAGCAAGGACACGGATGACAATTGGATCAAGCGGAAGTTCCTCAAGGCCATGATGCCCTACAACAAAGCCATGTCCTCCGTCATTCGTCAACGACCGGACTTCCACACCATGACCTCAAGTGAAGTGTTGGATGAGTTCGTTGCAATGAGCATCTTGGACAAGACTGCCGACAATGCGGTGCTCCGTTCTCAAAGAGCAAAGAAGCCTAACCTTGCCTTGAAGGCCAAGGTTATTGTGGAAGAAGAGGAAGAAGTGGAAGATGAGGAAGGCAACCCCAAAGACACCAAGTTTGACTACCATGAGCACATGGCCCTTGCTTCAAGACAATTTTGGAGCAAGAAGAGCTCAAGACCCAACTTCAACAAGAACAACTCAAGTGGCGTCAAGGGCAAGCAACGAGTTAGAACTTGCTTCAACTGTGGCAATGTGAGCCATTTCATTGCGGATTGTCCTTACGAGAAGTGGGAAGACAATGGTGGCAAGTTCATTCGGAAAGACAAAGCCAAGTCCTTCCCCAACAAGAACAACTTCGCCAAGAAGACTCCCACGCGTGGGTTGGTGGTTCAAGAAGAATACCAAGAGGATGACGATGATGATGAGAATGAAGAAACAACGGCCATGGCATCCATTGCCATTGCTACTCCCCAGGTGTCTCTCTTCGAATCACCCAACGAAAACATCACCGCTAGATGCCTCATGGCTAAGGCTTCAAACAAGGTAACCCCCAACATCACAACCACCATCATTACTAATCCCTCCGTGGAGGATTGCATTGATGGACATGTTGAGTCTAATGAGGAAGTGAATGAATTTGAGTCTTTTATGAGTAAGCTCAAGGGAAAGTCCAAGAAGCACTTTGTTGCTCTCTTGGAACAACTTGGTGAGGCCAATGACATGATCGAGGCTCACGAAGAAACCATCTCCAAGATGGAAGGTCATAGTCGTGACTATGCCGATGAGATATCGGATCTCTCTAATGCTCTTGAGGAAGAGCGTGTGCATCGTTTGACTCTTGAGGAGTCACGCAATGATGACCATGCTAAGTTAAAGAAAGATCTTGATCATGCTCTTGTCATGTCTCGTGTGCTAACCTCCGAGAAGGCTAAACTTGGGGTTGATCATGCTAGACTCAAAGAGGAGTTTGAGATACTTGACAAGGCCCACAAGGTCTTGAAGGGTACTCATGCTAGCCTCAAGGAGTCTCATGCTCAACTCCAAGTTAAGCTAATCAAGGAAAAGGCCACCTTTCCTCATATGGTATTAATTGATAATGCATGTGCTATTAACCCTTGTTGTGAGCATGTGCATCTTGTGGAGGAAAATGCCAAGTTGAAGGATCAACTTGAGAAGGGCCTTGTGTCTTGCATTCAAGGTGAGAAAAACCTCAACGATTTTGAGCAATCAAAAGGAAGTTGTGGGCAAAGAAGGAATTGGGTTTGCACCCAAGTCCAAGAGCAAGAAGAAGAAGAACAACAAGGCCAATCGTCCTCCTCCCCTCAAACAAACGTTCGTGAAAGAGGGAGAGGGTGCTTCTAAGAAGAAGAAGGAGAAAGTGAAGGAAGTTGATGTCCAAAAGGGCAAGAGCATTTCCTCAAACAAAGCCGGCGACTTTAACCCTTCATATGTGTTGTGCCGTGCTAGTGATGGACATGTTTATGCTAAATTTGTTGGTTCCTCTTATGAATACATTGAATGGTCTATTTGGGTTCCCAAGACCCTTGTTACTAACATCAAAGGACCCATTACTAAATGGGTACCTAAAACCAAGCATTGATCTCGTGTAGGTGTTTGCTTCCGGTGGGGGATCATGGTTGCTCGATAGTGGAGCAACAAATCATATGCCCGGGAGCAAGGACTTGGTGGTGGACGTGCAAGAGATTCCATCTATGCCCACCAATGTCGAGTGGGGTGATGCATCACATTCTAAGGTATTGGGTCTCGGCAAGGTTGTCATTTCTCATGATCTAACGATCGAGAAAGTCATGCTTGTTGAGTCCCTTGCATTCAATTTACTTTCCGTTCGTCAACTTGCACTCATGGGCTTTGCCACATTCTTTGATATTGATACCGTGGCCCTCTTGTGGAGCAAGACTCTTAAAGTAGCCTTCGTTGGGCATGTCGAGAACGGTCTCTATGTGGTTAACTTTTCGGAGCAACCCACTAAGACCGCGACATGCCTAATGGCTAAAGTTGACGTGGGATGGCTTTGGCATCGCCGTTTAGCCCACGTCTATATGAGATCTTTGCAAAGTCTTCTCAAGGGGGACCATGTTCGTGGACTAACAAATGTTAGTTTTGCCAAAGATCGTGCTTGCAGTGCTTGTATCGAAGGAAAGCTTCATGAAAAGGCTCACCCTCCCTCAACCATCATCTACTCGAAGAGACCCTTGGAGCTCCTTCACATGGATCTCTTCGGGCCTCCATATTTTGATAGTCTTGGAGGAAGAAAGTATTGCTTGGTGATTGTGGATGAGTATTCAAGATACACTTGGTATACTTCTTCAAGAGGAAGAGTGAGACCCAACAAACCGTCATCAACTTTGCAAATGAAGCTCAACGTCAACATGATGCAAAGATCTTGACAATAAGAAGCGACAACGGCACCGAGTTCAAGAACTACACCTTGGATGAGTTTCTTAGTGATGAGGGGATCAAGCATCAATATGCGGTACCTTATACCCCTCAACAAAATGGTGTTGCGGAGAGGAAGAACCGGACGTTGATGGATGCGGCAAGGACCATGATGACGGAGTTCAAGTCTCCGTACAACTTTTGGGCCGAAGCCATCAACACCGCATGTCATGCATCCAATCGGCTCTATCTTCGCAAAGGCTTGAACAAGACTCCTTATTAGATCCTCACCGGCAACAAGCCCAACCTCAAGTACTTCCGGGTGTTCGGTTGTAAGTGTTTCATTCTCAAGAAAGGTGTTCGGTTGTCTAAATTTGAGGCTAGAGCTCATGAGGGCATTTTTGTTGGTTATGCTACAAACTCTCATGCTTACCGTGTCCTCAACAAGTCCACCGAACTCATTGAGGAGACATGTAACGTGGAGTTTGACGAAAATAACGGCTCCCAAGTGGAGCAAAGTGGTACTTGTGATATAGGTGATGAAATTCCTCCCCAAGCCATAAGAAGAATGGGTATTGGTCAAATCCTACCCATTGAGGAACCCCTTGTGGCCGAAGGAGAAGGACAATGCTCTACTCTAGTAGAGCCATCACCTCATCAAGACCCACACGCTTCCGAAGAACAAAGTGAAGGCCCTCAACCTCGTGAACAAGACCAAGGGCAAGATCTACCTCAAGACGGTGATGAACCACTAAATGATGCCCAAGGTCAAGTTCTCCCCCTCGAGCGAGTTCAAGATCAAGAGCAACCTCAAGATCGAGAACAAGCTCAAGACGGCGCTCAAGATCATCAAGTCAACCCTCCTCCTTCCACACCCGAGGAGGAATTAGAGCGTCGTGCCGTGAAGATTGCTTCCAAGCTCACCACCCAAGGCCATCTCATGGAAAATGTGGTTGGAAGCCTAAGAAAGGGGGTAAGCACTCGTAGACAATTGGCAAACTATTGTGAACATCACGTGTTTGTCTCTTGTGTCGAACCCCAAAAGGTCTATGAGGCGCTCGAACACTCGGATTGGCTCAATGCCATGCATGAAGAACTCAACAACTTCGAGTACAACAAGGTGTGGAGATTGGTGCCAAGACCATCCGAGAACCACAACGTCATTGGAACCAAGTGGATCTTCAAGAACAAGCAAGATGCTCATGGGAACATCATTCGCAACAAGGCAAGATTGGTAGCACAAGGCTACTCCCAAGTCGAGGGTATCGACTACGGTGAAACCTTTGCTCCCGTTGCTCGTCTTGAATCCATTCGTTTGTTGATTGCTTATGCTTTCCATCACAACTTTAAGTTGCAACAAATGGATGTGAAAAGTGCTTTTCTTAATGGTCCTATTAATGAGTTGGTCTATGTCAAGCAACCCCCCGGGTTCGAGGATCCCTACTTTCCGGATCATGTGTATCAACTCGATAAGGCACTCTATGGCCTTAAACAAGCCCCACGTGCGTGGTATGACCACCTTACCGAGTTGCTACAAGATCGTGGATTTGAAGTAGGGCTAATCGACCCCACTCTTTTTACTAAGAAGGTCAACGGGGAGTTGTTTGTATGCCAACTATATGTTGATGATATTATCTTTGGTTCTCCTAACAAAGCTTTTAATGAAGAATTTGCCGCTCTCATGACCTCCAAGTTTAAGATGTCTTCGATGGGAGAGTTGAAGTTCTTCCTTGGTTTCGACATCAAACAAAGAAGAGAAGGAACCTTCATCAACCAAGCCAAATACACTCAAGACATGCTTAAAAGATTCAAGCTAAGTGATGTCAAGCCGGCTACTACACCAATGCCCACCAAGTGCCAACTTGACATCGATCCCAATGGTAAAGCGGTGGATCAAAAGGTATATCGCTCCATGATTGGCTCCTTGCTTTACCTTTGTGCATCTAGACCGGATATCATGTTGAGTGTAGGGATGTGTGCATGTTTTCAAGCCGCACCAAAGGAAAGTCACTTTGTGGCGGTCAAGCGAATCTTTCGATATTTGGCTCATACCCCAAACTTTGGCTTATGGTACCCAAGAGGAGCAAACTTCAAGCTTGAAGGTTTCACGGATTCCGATTGGGCGGGAGACAAAGTGGATAGGAAGTCCACTTCCGGAGGGTGCCAATTTCTTGGTTGCTCCTTGGTAAGTTGGTCTTCCAAGAAGCAAAGTTGTGTGTCTCTCTCGTCCACCGAAGCGGAGTATGTGGCGGCCGGTAGTTGTTGTGCTCAACTCCTATGGATGAGGCAAACTTTAAAGGAGTACGGTGTCATTTGTGACAAAGTGCCTCTTTGGTGTGATAATGAAAGTGCCATCAAGATTTCTCTCAACCCGGTGCAACACTTCAAGACGAAGCACATTGATATTCGGTATCACTTCATCCGGGATCACATTAGGCGAGGGGAGATCGAGCTCAAGTATGTCAACACTCATGATAACCTTGCAGATATTTTCACGAAGCCCTTGGATGAAGCAAGATTTCGCGAGTTAAGGCATGAGCTAAATATCATTGATTTGAGCAATGTGACTTGAACCCGTGCACCCCCCACCACACTCAACTTGTTGTCTAGTTTAGGTGTAGGCATGGACATAGGGGGAGTGTTGTTCTCTCAATGAACTCTCCCTCCCCCCATTATGCATAAATAGATCACCTCTTTCACATTAGCCATTTTTATGGTACTTGTGCTTCAAAGACGAGTTTTGGTCATGGGCCCAAGGATAATTCTTCGTGGTGCCATACCATCCAACTCAAACATAGGTGGCTTCGGCCACCGCCCTCTCTCCTCGAGAGGTTTTGACACTTAGGGTTTTTCTGTTGTTCCCTTGGTATGTGCTTGTTTTTGTGTAGTTTTGGGTTGTGTCTGTTTTTCCGTGCAAAGGCATATTTTTTTTATTTGAAACCTTCGGTGGCGTGAGCTCACGGTACTACCACGGTCGGCCACGGTACTACCGCGGCCAACCACGGTACTACCGCTGATGGGAGCACGGTACTACCGTCCCCAAGCGGCAGTAATTTTTTACTGCCGCCTGGTTGAGCGGTACTACCGCCTCGGCGTGGTACTTCCGCCCGGGCGGTACTACCGCGATGACCCGCGGTACTACCGCGCCGGTTCGAGCGCGTGGGGATAAGGCCGGGCAGGGGGAGTTCTAACTCCCCATACCCATTCGTCCTCTTTCTCTCCATGTTGTCTCTTCCTCTCTCGTGCTCATGAACGGAGCCGGCGTTCATCACCGGATCTCCTCCACCGGCTGCCCTCCCGTGATTCCGTCCGGTGGGATCGTTCCCCACCACGTGCTCTTGCTATGGACCAAGGTTTTTCCCCAAATCCTTCTCCTTTTTGATTGTGTTTGGTTCTTATAGGTTTTGGGGGAGGCTTGTATGTTCTTGAGATTCCTAGACTAGATCTCTGCACGAGTAGGATGAAGGAGTGTGGTATTGCATAGGATTTACACTTGTATTGTTATCTTGCACTAGATCTGATCACCGTAGCACCGCCATGGCTTCGCGGTTCTTTTTCAGATTCAAATCCTGTTAGATCTGACGCGCCGCGGTACTACCGCCCGTAGGGAGCGGTACTACCGCTCGCACGGTACTACCGCCCCTAGGGCGCGGTACTACCGCGCACCGTGTGGTACTAAAATTTTACTACTGCCCCAGCCATGGTACTACCGTGACCCCGCACGGTACTACCGCATCTGGAGTTGTACTAAGCCTTTAGTCCCGCAAACCATGGCAGATCTATCGTGGCTCACATCTATCGCATGCCAACTTTCTCGTTTATCTTCTATGGGTTTCATGTGCTGTCTTATGGCCTTTGCATTGATTCTTTTCGCCTTTTGTTTTGGTGCTTTGCGTGTGTGTCTCAGGTGGTGGCTCTCGCCGGGCCAATCCCGTTCGTGACACTGGCTCCAAGCGTCTGCGCAACCCAGGAGAAGTTCCCGAGGGATCGTCTGCGTCCAAGCGAAATGTCAAGACCACAGCTAGCAAGCACAAGGAGCCCGCCAGGGGTATGGATGAGATAGGCCCTACAGAGTATGTCCGTCTCAGGCAGCTTCACCCTTATGTGACCCCTCGCTCCACTGTCAGAGGGTGTGAACTATTCTAGAACAAGACCCAAACCCAGATCTATTTGGATGTCATCAAGAATAAGCAGAATACCTATGTGGAAGTGAAGTGGATTGATATGCACCACATGAGGAAGGACAAGTTCCGTGACTACTTTGGGGAGGCTCTGGACTTGGTGGAGCAGTTTGGCATTGAGCATGTGATCTCTGTCCACCTGGACTATGACCCTGAGATCATATGTCAGTTCTTTGCTTCAGTGTACTTTCACTCCAATGAAGAAAGAAGGATGACCTGGATGACCAATGGCCGCAAGCTGTCTGCTACCTGGAAGGAGTTCATGGATTTGCTTCAAGTTGCTGATGATGGACTTGACACTCCTGTGGGTGTTCGCCCTCACGGCAATGCTGACTCTGCCGACAAGGACAAGCTCACCCCATTCATGGTTGAGAAGACGCTCGCCAATAGCAAGACAATTTTGGTTCTCAACCCCTTTCTGGATATCATGTACCGCATCTTCTGCAACTCCTTGTTCCCACGCATCGGTGACAAAGACAAGGTTCATGCCTATATGGTGGACATGATGCTTATTTGCCAGGAGGCTCGCTCGTCTCAGACTCAGCCACTTGATGTCTCTCACATCATGTGGTGTGAGCTTCGGTTTGCTGTGTTCAATCGCAAGGTGCCTATTTATGGGCCCTACCTGTTTCTGCTGATTTCGAAGACTTGGGAGAAGATGTACCCTGAGGAGGAGTTCCTGGTTCCAGACTGGATTTGCCATGAGCCCATTTGTCTGAGGGTCAAACCCAACTGGGCTAACACCGCTACTCGTGCTGAGGCGTCTGCTGCTAGGGCTGCTGCTGTTGATGAGGATGTTGCTGGCGCCGAGAGCCGTTCTGCTAGGCCCTCTCAGAGTGACTCTAGGCCATCTTGGGCCAAGAAGTTGAAGGATAAGATGAAGTCTCTTTTCTGCATGCAAGCCAAGGGCCAGTACAGGGCTCACGTGGAGTCCAAGGAGAGTCGTCACCGGCACAACAAGGTCTTGCAGCTCTATGGCGAGGATGTGTCTGGCGGGTCTGAGGAGCACATCACTCTTGAGACCGAGTGGATGGAGAAGCAAGGATACAGATGGACTGATTCTGAGGAGGAGGTCGAGGAGTCCATTCCAGCTGCAGAGGCGTCTGACGAAGAGGCGTGGGACAACTTCTCTGCTTGAGCCACCTCTTGTGTGTGTAGGTGTCCTCTCTGCCTTTTTGGCGTCTCGATGCCAAAGGGGGAGAGAGTGTAGGGATTTGCGAGTTTGTGTGTCGTGTGTTTGCTGCTTTCAGTTGAACTCTCTGCTGTTTTTCTCGTTTGAACCTTGGTTATCTTACCTCGTATGGTGTAAGACATATGCACTCTATCTATCCTAGCTAGCTTGTGTTATATTGTGCTACTTTCATGCTATGCTATGCTTATTATCATGTCTTGGTCTCTAAAATATAGGGGGAGTGTTGATCCTAGTTTGTGTGCCATGCAGTCCAAAGCATTCATCTAAAGTGCACACATCTAGGGGGAGCCCCGTCTATATTTTAGAGAAGTGGGGTTTGCCACTGCTCTAAAATTATCTTATCTATGTGCAAATCCCGTGTTGTCATCAATACACCAAAAAGGGGGAGATTGTAAGGGCATATTTATCCCTAAGTGTTTTGGTGATTGATGACAATGCACGTGCGGACTAATCGTGTGCCTTGAGTCCCTCAGATACTTCATCATTAGGCACAAGATGATTCGGTGCCCCTCGGAGACTGTTGAAGCCGGCGTTGTTCTACGTTTCTCTTTGGTGGAGTTGAGTCGTAGGAAAGCCGTACTATTAAGAGGGGGTCCGCGTCGGAAAGGTAGGGTGGAATCACACGTACACTTGTCCCTCCTTTCCTTGCACTTTGGAGCTACCCGTCGTTATCTTGGTTGTGTGGAAAACTGGCGACTACTGCTGTACTTGCGGTAGTACCGCAGGTACAAGCGGTAGTACCGCGGCGCATCACGGTAGTACCGCCCCTTTGGTGCGGTAGTACCGCGGCTCCCTGGCCTAGTGCCGCTCCGGTGCGGTAGTAGGGGCGGATGTAATTTCTTACATCCGCGCCCCCCACGGTAGTACCGCTCGTCCAGCGCGGTAGTACCGTGGGGGCCCACGGTAGTACCGCTCCCTTGGAGTCGTAGTACCGTGGCCCTTCGGCCTAGTACCGCAGTGTCGCGGTAGTAGGCGCGGATGTAATTTTTTACATCCACGCCGACCACGGTAGTACCGCGCCTCGTAGGCGGTAGTACCGCGTCGGGTTTTTGCACCACCCTAGTTTCTGCGGAAGTAGGCACGGATGTAATTTATTTCATCCGCGCCCTTCCCAGGGCGTGACCCTCCTGCCTTGCGGTAGTACCGCAAGGGGGAGCGGTAGTACCGCGCAAGCGATAGTACTGCTCCTTCGTCAGGCTTGTTTCGGCCTGTGCAGTTGCCACGGTAGTACCGTGGTCTTCCACGGTAGTACCGCGCGGCGTCGCGGTAGTACCGCTTCCTTGGAGCGGTAGTACCGTGAGTCGCGGGCAGAACTAGTGGATAACGGTTGGATTTTTTCCACGACTATATAAGGGATGTCTTCTACCTCTAGTTGACTACCTCTTCCACCTCTAAGCTCCATTGTTGCTCCAAGCTCCATTTTCGCCCGATCTCTCTCCCTAGCCAATCAAACTTGTTGATTTGCTCGGGATTGGGTGACAAGGGCCCGATCTACACTTCCACCAAAGGATATTTGATTCCCCCCACTTATCCCTTGCGGATCTTGTTACTCTTGGGTGTTGAGAACCCTAGACGGTTGAGGTCACCTCGAAGCCATACTCCATTGCGGTGAAGCTTCGTGGTGTTGTTGTTGTTGGGAGCCTCCGATTGTTGTGGAGATTGCCCCAACCTTGCTTGTAAAGGTTCGGTCGCCGCCTTCAAGGGCACCAATAGTGGAATCACGGCATCTTGCATCGTGTGAGGGCGTGAGGAGAATACGGTGGCCCTAGTGGCTTCTTGGGGAGCATTGTGCCTCCGCACCGCTCTAACGGAGACGTACTTCCCCTTAAAAGGAAGGAACTCCGGTAACACATCCTCGTCTCCACCGGCTCCACTCTTGGTTATTTCGTGCCTTTACTTTCGCAAGCTTACTTATTGTTACATCTCTTGTTTGCTTGCGTGCTAGTTGATATTGCATCATATAGGTTGCTCACTTAGTTGCATATCTAGACAACCTATTTGTTGCAAAGTTTAATTTGGTAAAGAAAAGCTTAAAATTGTTAGTTGCCTATTCACCCCCCCCCCCTCTAGTCAACCATATCGATCCTTTCAGCTATCCTATGATGTTTGAGTAGATTCGTTTTGTCCTATGGGTTACTTGATGATTGTGATTGGTTTGAGTTGCATGTTTTATTATTGGTGCTGTCCTATTGTGCCCTCCGTGTCGCACGAGTGTGAGGGATTCCCGCTGTAGGGTGTTGCAATACGTTCATGATTCGCTTATAGTGGGTTGCTTGAGTGACAGAAGCATAAACCCGAGTACGGGGGTTGTTACGTATGGGATAAAGAGGACTTGATGCTTTAATGCTACGGTTGGGTTTTACCTTAATGATCTTTAGTAGTTGCGGATGCTTGCTAGAGTTCCAATCATAAGTGCAAATGATCCAAGAAGAGAAAGTATTTTAGCTTATGCCTCTCCCTCAAATAAAATTGCAATAATGATTACCGGTCTAGTTATCAATTGCCTAGGGACAAATAACTATCTCGTGACAAAAAGCTCTATACTAAAACTAAGTTAGTTATTTATTTATCTAAACATCCCCTAGTTTTTATTTATGTGCTCTTTATTATGTTGCAAACTTATCCAGCAACACCTACAAAGTATTTCTAGTTTCATACTTGTTCTGGGTAAAGAGAACGTTAAGCGTGCGTAGAGTTGTATCGGTGGTCGATAGAACTTGAGGGAATATTTGTTCTACCTTTAGCTCCTCGTTGGGTTCGACACTCTTACTTATCGAAAGAGGCTACAATTGATCCCCTATACTTGTGGGTTATCAGCTGGTCCAAGCACTCAAGAGGCGAATAATTTTTTTGGGCCCGTAATATGGACGCACTTCCTTGCGTGCGAAGATGTAGCTGGTGGGTCCCAACAGTCAAGGGGGAACTTTTTTTCCCACAAATACGGTGGCCCGTCCGGTGGGTCCCTGCTATCAGGTGGAGGAATCATTGTTTTGCGCGTAATAAGGAGGCACTTCCTTGCTGCGGCCGTGGACCCAGCTATCAGCCTCTCCATGTATAGTACTCTTCCGATGGAAGTCGTTCCTTGACCACGTTGACCACGCCACGCCAATAGCACCAGGGCGGTGGACGACGGCGAGGCCTAGGAAGGGGACGACGCGAAGCCGGGGAAGATGCGGCAGTGGAAGCCCACATGGAGAGGAGTACGAGGGTTCACTGGTTCGGCTGCGGTGTGAGGCTGCCGTCGCCGCAGAATAACTGGGGGTGTAGGTGAGTGGATGGCTGGCCAGTGGTGGAAGTAGTAGGGGCGGTGAGGCTTCCACGACATCACAGCAGGCCACGGGAGGCAGGAGCATGCGGCACAACCGGTGCTGGTTTGGGCGGCTGGAGCAAGAAGACCAGAGGTTGAAGAAGCACTAAGGCCGTTGGATGGACATCGTACGGTCACTGAAGCTAGAATCGTTCATATTGACTAAGTTGACAAAGCCCCCCGTCCCCGTCAACTTAGTAGGCCCACAAGTCAGCCTCCCACTATGGTGGGTCCCACCTAGCAGGGGGTATTCATTTTTTGGTGCGTAATAAGGAGGCACTTCCTTGCATGCGAAGATATAGCTGGTGGGTCCGACCTGTCGGCGGGGGGGAACGTTTTTTTCGTGAAATACAGAGGCCCTTCTGGTGGGTCCCAGCTGTCAGGTGGAGGAATCATTATTTTGTGCGTAAAAAGGAGACATTTCCTTGCGTGTGGCCGTTGACCCAGCTGTCAGCCTCTCCACGTACACTCCACTTTCGATGGATGTCGTTCGTTGACCATGTTGACCACGCTGCGCCGAGAGCACTAGGGCGGTGGACGATGGCGAGGCCTAGGAAGGGAACGACACGGAGCCAGGGAGGACTTGAAAGTTGTCTCCCACGCGGAGGGGAGTATGAGGGTTTACTGGTTTGTCTGCCGTCACCGGAGAATAACAACAGGTGTGGGTGAGTAGAGGGATGGCTAGGCCAGTGATGGGAGTACGGTGGGGCGGTGAGGCCTGCGCGGCAGCACAGCTGGCCGCGAGAGGAGGGAGCAGGCAGTCCCGTCGACGCTTGTTTGAGCGGCTGGAGCAGGAAGAGCTAAGATTGAAGAAGCACGATGGTCGTTGGATGGACATCCAATAATCACTGGTCTCGTGTGTTGACTAAGTTGACACGACTTTGCGTGTGTGTCAACCTTTTTTTTGAGGAAAGCATACGCGTCAACCTGTAGTAGGCGCACAAGTCAGCCTCAAATCTGTGAAAAACAACATACAACCCATCTACCATTATTTCTAATAATTTACAGCTCATTTGCTAATTCTTAAGAATTTTTTTGGAGCCCATCTTCTTTTTGTTAGCATTACACCACATATTGTGGCTACAGTTAAAAATTATACGAAATTTTTCATATTTCGGTGTGGTCAACTGTTTTTAATCCTGAAATATCGAGTCACATTCAAACTATTTTGAAAAATAATTTATATAAATATAAAATCCAAATAATTATCCACGCATGAAAATCAATGGAATTTAAAATCTTGAAAGATTTGCAACCCATTTCTGGGCAAACCGAATTCCCATTTCTGGTTTGATGTGTTTTAAAAATGTACAACCCATTTCTGGGCAAACCGAATGAAACTCTCCTCGTCTTGAAAGATTTGCAGCCTAGTGCTACGTCTTGAGCTTGCATTGGTTTTCCTCTAAGGGGAGAGGGTGATGCAGCAAAGTGTAGCGTAAGTATTTCCCTCAGTTTTGAGAACCAAGGTATCAATCCAGTAGGAGGCTCCTCAAAAGTCCCACGTACCTACACAAACAAACTAAGAACTCGCAACCAACGCAATAAAGGGGTTGTCAATCCCTTCACGGCCACTTGCGAAAGTGAGATCTAATAAAGATAGTATGATAAGATAAATATTTTTGGTATTTTATAAGATAGATGCAAAAAGTAAAGATGCAAATAAAGTAGATTGAAAGCAAATATGATAAGAGATAGACCCGGGGGCCATAGGTTTCACTAGAGGCTTCTCTCAAGATAGCATAAGTATTACGGTGGGTGAACAAATTACTGTCGAGCAATTGATAGAAAAGCGCATAGTTATGAGATTATCTAGGCATGATCATGTATATAGACATCACGTCCATAACAAGTAGACCGACTCCTGCCTGCATCTACTACTATTACTCCACACATCGACCGACTCCTGCCTGCATCTAGAGTATTAAGTTCATAAGAACAGAGTAACACATTAAGCAAGATGACATGATGTAGAGGGATAAACACATGCAATATGATATAAACCCCATCTTGTTATCCTCGATGGCAACAATACAATACGTGTCTTGCAACCCTTTCTGTCACTCGGTAAGAACACTGCAAGATTGAACCCAAAGCTAAGCACTTCTCCCATGGCAAGAAAGACCAATCTAGTAGGCCAAACCAAACTGATAATTCGAAGAGACTTGCAAAGATAACTCAATCATACATAAAAGAATTCAGAGAATATTCAAATATTATTCATAGATAAACTTGATCATAAACCCACAATTCATCGGATCTCGACAAACACACCACAAAAAGAGATTACATCGAATAGATCTCCACAAGAGAGGGGGAGAACATTGTATTGAGATCCAAAAAGAGAGAAGAAGCCATCTAGCTAATAACTATGGACCCGTAGGTCTGTGGTAAACTACTCACAACTCATCGGAGGGGCAAGGATGTTGATGTAGAGGCCCTCCGTGGTTGATTCCCCCTCCGGCAGAGTGCCGGCGAAGGCTCCAAGATGGGATCTCGCGGATACAGAAGGTTACGGCGGTGGAAATTGTGTTTCGTGGTGCTCCTGGATGTGTTCGGGGTACATAGGTATATATAGGAGGAAGAAGTACGTCGGTGGCCGCCCGAGGGGCCCACAAGACAGGGGGCGCGCCCTACAGGGGGGCGCCCTCCTATCTCGTGGGGCCCTCGGAGTCTTCTTGACTTGCACTCCAAGCTCTCCGGATCAGATTTGTTCCAAAAATAACGCTCCCAAAGGTTTCATTCCATTTGGACTCCGTTTGATATTCCTTTTCTTCGAAATACTGAAATAGGCAAAAAACAGCAATATGGGCTGGGCCTCCGATTAGTAGGTTAGTCCCAAAAATGATATAAATGTGTAAAATAAAGCCCATAAACATCCAAAAGGGGTAATATAATAGCATGGAACAATCAAAAATTATAGATACGTTGGAGACGTATCAAGCATCCCCAAGCTTAATTCCTGCTCGTCCTCGAGTAGGTAAATGATAAAAAGAGAATTTTTGATGTGGAATGCTACCTAGAATATTTCATAATGTAATTTTATTTATTGTGGCATGAATGTTCAGATCCAAATGAATACAAAATAAAAGTTCATATTGACATAAGAAATAGTAATACTTCAAGCATACTAATCAAAGTAATCATGTCTTCTCAAAATAACATGGCTAAAGAAAGTTATCCCTACAAAATCATATAATTTGGCTATGCTCTATCTTCATCACACAAAGTATTTAATCATGCACAACCCCGATGACAAGCCAAGCAATTGTTTCATACTTTAATAATCTCAAACTTTTTCAACTTTCACGCAATACATGAGCGTGAGCCATGGACATAGCACCATATGTGGAATAGAATGGGGGTTGTGGAGAAGACAAAAAGGAGAAGATAGTCTCACATCAACTAGGCATATCAACGGGCTATGGAGATGCCCATTAATAGATATCAATGTGAGTGAGTAGGGATTGCCATGCAACGGATGCACTAGAGCTATAAATATATGAAAGCTCAATAAAAGAAACTAAGTGGGGTGCATCCAACTTGCTTGCTCACGAAGACCTAGGGCACTTTGAGGAAGCCCATCATTGGAATATACAAGCCAAGTTCTATAATGAAAAATTCCCACTAGTATATGAAAGTGACAACATATGAGAGTCTCTAACATGAAGATCATGGTGCTATTTTGAAGGACAAGTGTGGAAAAAGAGATAGTAGCATTATCCCTTCTCTCTTTTTCTCTCATTTTATTATTTTTTCTCTCTCTTTTTTTTTCTTTGGCCTTTCTTTTTTTTTCTTTGGCCTTTCTCTTTTTTTTCTTTTTTTTCTTTTTGTAAAGTCCGAAGTCTTGTCCCGACTTGTGGGGGAATCATAGTCTTCATCATCCTTTCCTCACTAGGACAATGCTCTAATAATGAAAATCATCACACTTTTATGGATTTACAACTCAAAGCTAGAACAAGATATGACTCTATATGAATGCCTCCGGCGGTGTACCGGGATATGCAATGAATCAAGAGCGACATGTATGAAAATTATGAAGGTGGTCTTGCCACAAATACGATGTCAACTACATGATCATGCAAAAAGCAATATGACAAAAGTAATGCGTGTCATATGAATGAAACAGTGGAAAGTTGCATGGCAATATATCTTGGAATGGCTATGGAAATGCCATAATAGGTATATATGGTGGCTGTTTTTAGGAAGGTAAATGGTGGGTGTATGGTACCGGGCGAAAGTTGGGCGGTACAAGAGAGGCTAGCAATGGTGGAAGGGTGAAAGAGTGCGTATAATCCATGGACTCAACATTAATCAAAAGAACTCATATACTTGTTGCCAAAATTTAGAAGTCATCAAAAACCAAAGTACTACGCGCATGCTCCTAGGGGGATAGATTGGTAGGAAAAGACCATCGCTCGTCCCCGACCGCCACTCATAAGGAAGACAATCAATAAATAAAATTATGCTCCAACTTCATCACAAAGCGGTTCACCATACGTGCATGCTACGGGAATCACAAACTTCAACACAAGCATTCTTTAAATTCATAATCACCCAACTAGCATGACTTTAATATCACTACCTCCATATCTCAAAACAATTATCAAGCATCAAATTGATCATAGCATCCAATTCACTTTCTATGATAGTTTTTATTATACCCAACTTGGATGCTCATCATTCTAGGACCAACTTTATGATCATAGCAAATACCATGCTTTTCTAAAAGACTATCAAAATAATATAAGTGAAGCATGAGAGACTGGCAATTTCTTCAAAATTAAGACACCACCGTGCTTTAAAAGATATAAGTGAAGCACTAGAGCAAAAACTATTAAGCTCAAAAGATATAAGTGAAGCACATAGAGTATTCTAGCAAATTCTAATCAAATAGGCTTCTCTCAAAAGGTGTGTACAGCAAGGATGATTGTGGTAAACTAAAAAGCAAAGACTAATATAATACACGATGCTCCAAGCAAAACACATATCATGTGGCGAATAAAAATATAGCTGCAAGTAAAGTTACCAATGAACGAAGACGAAAGAGGGGATGCCTTCCCGGGGCATCCCCAAGCTTAGGATTTTGGCTATTCTTGAATATCTTGGGGTTCCATAAGCATCCCCAAGCTTAGGCTCTTGCCACTCCTTATTCCATAATCCATAAAAGCTTTACGCAAAACTTGAAAACTTCACAACACAAAACTCAACAGGAAATCTTATAAGCTCTGTTAGTGAAAGAAAACAAAACCACCACATAAGGTACTACAATGAACTCATTATTTATTTATATTGGTGTTAAACCTAATGTATTCCAACTTCTTTATGGTTTATAAACTAATTTACTAGCCATAGATGCATTGAAATAAGCAAACAACACACGAAAAACAGAATCTGTCAAAAACAGAACAGTCTGTAGTAATCTGTCACTAACGCAAACTTATGGAACTCTAAAAATCCTACCAAAATAGGAAGTGCTGGAAAATTTGTCTATTGAACAGCAGCAAAAAGAATCAACGCAAAATCACGTTCCTGTGATTTAAAAAAATTATATTCGTGCGCGCAAAGTTTCTGTTTTTCAGCAGAATCAAATCAACTATCATCGTAGGTTATCCTATAGGTTCTACTTGGCACAAACACTAATTAAAAGATAAAAACACATCTAAACAGAAGGTAGATGCAAGATTAATTACTAAACAGGAGCAAAAACAAAAAACATAAAGAAAATTTGGGTTGCCTCCCAACTAGCGTTATCGTTTAACGCCCCTAGCTAGGCATAAAAACAAAGATAGATCTAACGAGTGCCATCTTTGGCACTAAATTCATAAGTAGCATGCATGATATATTCATAAGGTAATTTGACTTTCTTTCTTGGAAAGTGCTACATACCTTTCTTTAATGGAAATTGGAATCTAATGTTCCCTTCCTTCATATCAATAATCGCACCAATCATTCTAAGGAAAGGTCTACCAAGAATAATAGGGCAAGAAAGATTGCAATCTATATCAAGAACGATAAAATCTACGGGTACCAAATTTCTATTTGCAATGATAAGAACATCATTGATCCTTCCCATAGGCTTTTTAATGGTGGAATCCGCAAGGTGCAAATTTGAAGAGCAATCATCAAGATCATGGAAACCTAGAATATCACATAAAGTTTTCGGAATTGAGGAAACACTAGCACCCAAATCACACAAAGCAAAACACTCATAATCTTTAATTCTAATCTTTATAGTAGGTTCCCACTCATCATTAAGTTTTCTAGGTATAGAAACTTCCAAATTAAGTTTTTCATCATAAGATTGCATCAAGGCATCAACAATATGTTTGGTAAAAGCTTTATTTTGACTATAAGCATGAGGAGAATTAACAACGGATTGCAACAAGGAAATACAACCTTTCAAATAGCAATTATCATAATCAAATTCCTTGAAATACGAGATAGTAGGTTCAAAATTATTAGAAGTAGAGGATTCTCCAATCTCACTTTTACCAAATTTAACATCAAGATCTAAAGACTCCGAATTTTTGGGACGCCTTCTAGGCAAAGTTGATTCATCATCACTCCCATAATCATCAAAATTCATATTGCAAAACATAGATCTAATCGGAGACACATCAATAACTTTAAGATCCTCATCATTATTTTCATGAAGACTAGAAGAACACGTTTTATAAAGCTTTCTTTTTTAGCACGCAATCTAGTGGTTCTTTCCTTGCACTCGTCAATGGAAATTCTCATTACTTTGAGAGACTAATTGATATCATGCTTAGGAGAAGAAGATCCAAGTTTAAGAGAATTAACATCAAGCGAAAGTCTATCAACGTTCCTAGCCAAATCATCAACTTTGAGCAATTTTTCTTCAAGCACGGCATTAAAATTCTTTTGAGAAATCATAAATTCTTTCACACTATTCTCAAAATCAGAGGGCATCTTATTAAAATTGCCATAAGAATTATTGTAGAAATTTCCATAATATTAGAGGGATTACTAGGGAACGGTCTAGCATTAAAATTTCCTCTATAAGCGTTGTTTCCAAAACTATTCCTACCAACAAAATTCACATCCATAGATTCATTATTATTCTCAATCAAGGAAGACAAAGGCATATCATTGGGATCAAGAGGAGTATTTTTAGTAGCAAACATCTTCATAAGTTCATCCATCTTTCCACTCAAAACATTGATTTCTTCTATAGCATGCACTTTTTTACTAGAAGATCTTTCGGTGTGCCATTGAGAATAATTAGCCATAATATTATCAAGCAATTTTGTAGCACCTCCTAACGTGATTTCCATAAAGGTGCCTCCCGCGGCCGAGTCTAAGAGATTTCTAGAAGCAAAGTTCAAACCGGCATAAAAATTTTGTATGATCATCCATAAATTCAAACCATGAGTAGGGCAATTGCGAAGCATCAATTTCATTCTTTCCCAAGATTGGGTAACATGCTCATGATCAAGTTGTTTAAAATTCATAATATCGTTCCTAAGAGTGATGATCTTAGCGGGAGGAAAATACTTAGAAATAAAAGTATCTTTGCACTTGTTCCAAGAATCAATACTATTTTTAGGCAAAGACGAAAACCAAACTTTTGCACGATCTCTAAGTGAAAACTTTAATTTGTACAGTACACTTTCGATGGAAGTCGTTCCTTGACCACGTTGACCACGCCGCGCCGATAGCACCAGGGCGGTGGACAACGGCGAGGCCTAGGAAGGGGACGAAGCGGAGCCGAGGAAGACGCGGCAGTAGAAGACCACATAGAGAGGAGTACGAGGGTTCACTGGTTCGATTGCGGTGTGAGGTGTTACGTCTCCGTCGTATCTAAATTTTTTGATTGTTCCATGCCAATATTATTCAACATTTATATACTTTTGGCAACTTTCTATACTATTTTTTGGGACTAACATATTGATCCAGTGCCCAGTGCCAGTTCCTGTCTGTTGCATGTTTTTTGTTTCGCAGAAACCCAATATCAAACGGAGTCCAAACGGGATAAAAACGGACGGAGATTTTTTGGAATATTTATAATTTTTGGGAAGTAAAATCAACACGAGACGGTGTCCGAGGTGGTCACGAGGTAGGGGGCCCGCCCTACCCCCCCCCCCCCAGGCGCGCCCCTGACCCTTGTGGTCCACCCGTAAGGCGGTTCATGCTCTTCTTTTGGCGCAAGAAAGATAATTGTATGAGAAAGATCTGGGCGAAAGATTCACCCCAATCGGAGTTGCGGATCTCCAGATATAAAGGAAACGGTGAAGGGGTAGAATCTGAGAACGCAGAAACATAGAGATAGATCCAATCTCGGAGGGGCTCTCGCCCCTCCCAAGCCATGGGAGCCAAGGACCAGAGGGGAAACCCTTCTCCCATCTAGGGAGAAGGTCAAGGAAGAAGAAGAATAAGGGGGGCTCTCTCCCCTTGCTTCCGGTGGCGCCAGAACGCCGTCGGGGGCCATCATCATCACCGCGATCTTCACCAACACCTCCGCCATCTTCACCAACATCTCCATCACCTTCCCCCATCTATATTCAGCGGTCCACTCTCCCGCAACCCGCTATACCCTCTACTTGAAAATGGTGCTTTATGCTTCATATTATTATCCAATGATGTGTTGCCATCCTATGATGTCTGAGTAGATTTCTATTGTCCTATCGATGATTGATGAATTGCTATGATTGGTTTGAGTTGCATGTTTTATTATTGGTGTTGTCCTATGGTGCCCTCCGTGTCGCGCAAGCGTGAGGGATTCCCGCTATAGGGTTTGCAATATGTTTATGATTTGCTTATGGTGGGTGGCGTGAGTGACAGAAGCACAGAACCGAGTAAGTAGGTTGTTTGCGTATGGGATATAGGGGACTTGATACTTTAATGCTATGGTTGGGTTTTACCTTAATGAATCTTTAGTAGTTGCGGATGCTTGCTAGAGTTCCAATTATAAGTGCATAGAATTCCAAGTAAGGGATGATATGTTAGCTTATGCCTCTCCCTCAAATAGAATTGCGATAGTGATTACCGGTCTAGTAACATAGTCAATTGCTTAGGGACAATTCCACAACTCCTACCACCACTTTTCCACACTCGCTATGTTTACTTTATTGCATCTTTATTTAAACAGCCCCTACTTTTTATTTACGTGTTCTTTATTATCTTGCAAACCTATCCTATCACACCTACGAAGTACTTCTAGTTTTATACTTGTTCTAGGTAAAGCGAACGTCAAGCGTGCGTAGAGTTGTATCAGTGGCCGATAGGACTTGAGAGAGTATTTGTTCTACCTTTAGCTCCTCGTTGGGTTCGACACTCTTACTTATTGAAAGAGGCTATAACTATCCCGTATACTTGCGGGTTATCAAGACCTTTTTCTGGCGCCGTTGCCGGGGAGTCATAGCATGGGGTGAATATTATCGTGTGTGCTTGTTTGCTTTATCACTAAGTAATTTTTATTTGCTGTTCTAAGTTGTTCTCTATCTTTAGTTATGGATATGGAACGCAAAATACCAAAAAAATTAGCTGTACTTGCTACTCATGAGGATGGGGTAACTCCTAAAACCCTCGATTCTCATTATGCGAAAGATATTATGTACTACTTTGATAATCCTGAGAAAACCCCATTCAACTTTATAATGGGAGACACGTTGGATCAACGTGAATACTTTAGGGATTATCGCTTGACACAAAAAGGGGAACTATTATGGGATCAATTTATTATGTTGCGTTGGTATGCCCGGGATCTATGCTTGAGATATGATATTACTTGTTGCTCTAGGATGAAGGCTCCACACCTTCCCTTTTCATGTGAATTTAATGATAATGAAACCTTAGCTTCTTATGCTAATGGTATATATATATTACTATGATGTGGAACAAATAGAAGAATTTGTTGCTTTTAAGGCTCCTTATGAAATTGAATCTTTGTTTGAAAAGTATGAAACTTTAGATGATGATGTTTATAGGCCTGAAAATCTTGCTATACTTAGATATTGCTATGAAAATTATAAACACAATTACTATATTAATGCATTTATTGAGAAAGTCTCCGCTGTCCAAGAAGAGACTAATATTTTGCAGGAAGCTATGGAAGAAGAAATTGATGAAATTGTGAGCTCATTGGATGAAAAAGATGAGGAGGAGAGCGAAGAACAAGAGGAGGAAGAGCGGATTGATCACCTGTGCCCACCTTCTAATGAGAGTAACCATCCAACTCATACATTGTTTAATCTCCCTTCGTGCTTACCGAAGGATGATTGTTATGATGATTGCTATGATCCAATTGATTCTCTTGAAATATCCCTTTTTGATGATGCTTGCTATGCTTGTGGCCAAGATGCCAATATGAATTATGCTTATGGAGATGAACTTGCTATAGTTCCTTATGTTATGAATGAAATTGTTGCTATTGCACCCACGCATGATAGTCCTATTATCTTTTTGAATTCTCCAAACTACACTTTATCGGAGAAGTTTGTGCTTATTAAGGATTATATTGATGGGTTGCCTTTTACCATTGCACATGATAATTTTGATAGATATAATATGCATGTGCTTGCTGCTCCTACTTGCAATTATTATGAGAGAGGAACCATACCTCCGCCTCTCTATGTTTCCCACACGATAAAATTGCAAGAAACTGTTTATACTATGCATTGGCCTTTACTCGATGTGCATGAATTGTTCTCTTATGACATGCCGATGCATAGGAAGAGAGTTAGACTTCGTTGTTGCATGATATATGTTACTTTGTTCTTACTGCTAAATTACAAATCATTGTTAATTAAAATTGGCTTTGATATACCTTGGGATCCGGGTGGATTCACTACTTGAGCACTATATGCCTAGATTAATGGCTTTAAAGAAAGCGCTGCCAGTGAGACAACCTGGAAGTTTTAGAGAGTCATTTATTTCTGTTGAGTGCTTTCATATAGTTTAAAAAACAACAAAAATAAAGAGGGGAACCCAACACTTTTCAAAAAAGAGAAGTGAAAGTGAGAAAGACGAGCATTGTGAAAGTGGGGGATGTCCTTGAACTTTGTTCATGCCCATGGGAACTTTGTGAATCCTAATTACAGAAAATTTTCAATAAAAATAATTATCCCCTTGTACAATTCCATTGTATTATAAAAATAATGTGCTAAGGTTTGCCTTTAGGATGTTTACAATGCTTGTTGGTTTGTACGGTGCAGGACAGAAACTTTGGCTGTAGTGCACGATTTTAAATTTTTACCTGGAACGTCAAATGGTTATGATTCTTTTTGAACTGTCTTGCTATACAACTTGTTTATTTTTCCTAATTTTGGTAGAATTTTTGGGGTACCATAAGTATGGTGGATGTTCAGATTACTACAGACTGTTCTGTTTTTGACAGATTCTGTTTTTGATGCATAGTTTGCTTGTTTTGATGAAACTATCAATCTATATCGGTGGATTAAGCCATAAAAAAGTTATATTACAGTAGACACAATGCAAAAACAAAATATAAATTGGTTTGCAACAGTACTTAGAGTGGTGATTTGCTTTATTATACTAACGGATCTTACCGAGTTTTCTGTTGAAGTTTTGTGTGGACGTAGTGTCTAATCGAGGATGTTTCGATGTGAGAAGAAGGAAGAGAGGCAAGAGCTCAAGCTTGGGGATGCCTGAGGCACCCCAAGTAAATATTCAAGGAGACTCAAGCGTCTAAGCTTGGGGATGCTGGGGAGGCATCCCCTCTTTCTTCAACAAGTATCGGTATGTTTTCGAATTCGTTTCGTTCAAGCATTATGTGCAAGTCTTGGAGCGTCTTTTGCATGTAGTTTTCATTTTTATTTTATGCACCATGCTGGTATGAGATAGTCCTTGGTTGATTTATAGAATGCTCATTGCACCTCACTTATATCTTTTGAGTATGGTTTTATAGAATGCTTCATGTGCTTCACTTATATCATTTGAAGTTTGGATTGCTTGTTTCTCTTCACATAGAAAACCACCATTTGTAGAATGCTCTTTTGCTTCACTTGTAATTGTTAGAGCGTGGGCATATCTTTTGTAGAAAGAATAAAACTCTCTTGCTTCACTCATATCTATTTAGAGAGATGACTGGAATTGGTCATTCACATGGTTAGTCATAAAATCCTACATAAACTTGTAGATCACCGAATATGATATGTTTGATTCCTTGCAATAGTTTTGTGATATAAAGGTGGTGATATTAGAGTTATGGTAGTGGGTGATTGTGGATTAGTAGAAACACTTGTGTTGAGGTTTGTGATTCCCGTAGCATGCACGTATGGTGAACCGCTTTGTGATGAAGTTGGAGCACAATTTTATTTATTGATTGTCTTCCTTATGAGTGGCGGTCGGGGACGAGCGATGGTCTTTTCCTACCAATCTATCCCCCTAGGAGCATGCGCGTAGTACTTTGTTTTCAATGGCTTGTAGATTTTTGCAATAAGTATATGAGTTCTTTATGACTAATGTTGAGTCCATGGATTATACGCACTCTCGCCCTTCCACCATTGCTAGCCTCTCTCGTGCCGTGCAACTTTCGCCGGTACCATACACCCACCATATACCTTCCTCAAAACAGCCACCATACCTACCTATCATGGCATTTCCATAGCCATTCCGAGATATATTGCCATGCAACTTTCATCATCATCATCATATACATGACTTGAGCATTCATTGTCATATTGCTTTGCATGATCGTAAGATAGCTAGCATGATGTTTTCATGGCTTGTCCGTTTTTTTATGTCATTGCTATGCTAGATCATTGCACATCCCGGTACACCGCCGGAGGCATTCATATAGAGTCATATCTTTGTTCTAGGTATCGAGTTGTAATATTGAGTTGTAAGTAAATAGAAGTGTGATGATCATCATTATTAGAGCATTGCCCCAGTGAGGAAAGGATGATGGAGACAATGATTCCCCCACAAGTCGGGATGAGACTCCGGACTTTACAAAAAACGAGGCCAAAGAAGCCCAAATAAAAAAAGAGGCCAAAGAAGCCCACCAAAAAAATGAGAGAAAAAGAGAGAAGGGGCAATGTTACTATCCTTTACCACACTTGTGCTTCAGAGTAGCACCATGTTCTTCATAGAGAGAGCCTCCTATGCTTTCACTTTCATATACTAGTGGGAATTTTCATTATAGAACTTGGCTTGTATATTCCGATGATGGGCTTCCTCAAATGCCCGAGGTCTTCATGAGCAAGCAAGTTGGATGCACACCCACTTAGTTTCAGTTTGAGCTTTCATACACTTATAGATCTAGTGCATCCGTTGCATGGCAATCCCTACTCACTCACATGGATATCTATTGATGGGCATCTCCATAGCCCGTTGATATGCCTAGTTGATGTGAGACTTTCTCCCTTTTTGTCTTCTCCACATAACCTCCACCATCATATTCTATTCCACATATAGTGCTATGTCCATGGCTCACGCTCATGTATTGCGTGAAAGTTGAAAAAGTTTGAGATTATTAAAGTATGAAACAATTGCTTGGCTTGTCATTAGGGTTGTGCATGATTAAAAACTTTGTGTGATGAAGATAGAGCAACAGCCAAACTATATGATTTTGTAGGGATAACTTTCTTTGGCCATGTTGTTTTGAAAAGACGTGATTGCTTTATTGGTATGCTCGAAGTATTATTGCTTTTATGTCAAATGATAGACTATTGCTTTGAATCACTCGTGTCTTAATATTCATGCCATGATTAGACATATGATCAAGATTATGCTAGGTAGCATTCCACATCAAAAATTATTTCTTTTTATCATTTACCTACTCGAGGACGAGCAGGAATTAAGCTTGGGGATGCTGATACGTCTTCGTTGTATCTATAATTTTTGATTGTTCCATGCCAATATTATTCAACATTTATATACTTTTGGCAACTTTTTATACTATTTCTTGGGACTAACATATTGATCCAGTGCCCAGTGCCAGTTCCTGTCTGTTGCATGTTTTTTGTTTCGCAGAAACCCAATATCAAACGGAGTCCAAACGGGATAAAAACGGACGGAGATTTTTTGGAATATTTATAATTTTTGGGAAGTAAAATCAACGCGAGACGATGTCCGAGGTGGTCACGAGGTAGGGGGGCGCGCCCTACCCCCCCAGGAGCGCCCTTGACCCTCGTGGTCCACCCTTAAGGCGATTGATGCTCTTATTTTGGCGCAATAAAGATAATTTTATGAGAAAGATCTGGGCGAAAGATTCACCCCAATCGGAGTTACGGATCTCCAGATATAAAGGGAACGGTGAAGGGGTAGAATCTGAGAACGCAGAAACAGAGAGATAGATCCAATCTCGGAGGGGCTCTCTCCCCTCCCAAGCCATGGGAGCCAAGGACCAGAGGGGAAACCCTTCTCCCAACTAGGGATAAGGTCAAGGAAGGAGAAGAAGAAGGGGGGCTCTCTCCCCCTTGCTTCCAGTGGCGCTGGAACGCCGCCGGGAGCCATCATCATCACCGCGATCTTCACCAACACCTCCGCCATCATCACCAACATCTCCATCACCTTCCCCCATCTATATTCAGCGGTCCACTCTCCCGCAACCCGCTGTACCCTCTACTTGAACATGGTGCTTTATGCTTCATATTATTATCCAATGATGTGTTGCCATCCTATAATGTCTGAGTAGATTTCTATTGTCCTATCGGTGATTGATGAATTGCTATGATTGGTTTGAGTTGCATGTTTTATTATTGGTGTTGTCCTATGGTGCCCTCCGTGTCGCGCAAGCGTGAAGGATTCCCGCTGTAGGGTTTGCAATATGTTTATGATTTGCTTATGGTGGGTGGCATGAGTGACAGAAGCACATACCCGAGTAAGTAGGTTGTTTGCGTATGGGATATAGGGGACTTGATACTTTAATGCTATGGTTGGGTTTTACCTTAATGAATCTTTAGTAGTTGCGGATGCTTGCTAGAGTTCCAATCATAAGTGCATAGAATTCCAAGTAAGGGATGATATGTTAGCTTATGCCTCTCCCTCAAATAGAATTGCGATAGTGATTATCGGTCTTGTAACATAGTCAATTGCTTAGGGACAATTCCACAACTCCTACCACCACTTTTCCACACTCGCTATATTTACTTTATGGCATCTTTATTTAAACATCCCCTACTTTTTATTTACGTGTTCTTTATTATCTTGCAAACCTGTCCTATCACACCTACAAAGTACTTCTAGTTTCATACTTGTTCTAGGTAAAGCGAACGTCAAGCGTGCGTAGAGTCGTATCAGTGGCCGGTAGGACTTGAGAGAGTATTTGTTCTACCTTTAGCTCCTCGTTGGGTTCGACACTCTTACTTATCGAAAGAGGCTACAACTATCCTGTATACTTGCGGGTTATCATGAGGCTACCGTCGCTGCAGAATAACTGGGGGTGTAGGTGAGTGGATGGCTTGGCCAGTGGTGGAAGTAGTAGGGGCGGTGAGGCTTCCACGGCATCACAGCAGGCCACGGGAGGCAGGAGCACGCGGCACAACCGGTGCTGGTTTGGGCGGCTGGAGCAAGAAGACCAGAGGTTGAAGAAGCACTAAGGCCGTTGGATGGACATCGTACGGTCACTGAAGCTAGAATCATTCATATTGACTAAGTTGATAAAGCCCTCCGTCCCCGTCAACTTAGTAGCCCACAAGTCAGCCTCCCACTATGGTGGGTCCCACCTAGCAGGGGGGTATTCATTTTTTTGTGTGTAATAAGGAGGCGCTTCCTTGCATGTGAAGATATAGCTGGTGGGTCCGACCTGTCAGTGGGGGGAACGTTTTTTTCGTGAAATACAAAGGCCCTTCCGGTGGGTCCCAGCTGTCAGGTGGAGGAATCATTATTTTGCGTGTAATAAGGAGACATTTCCTTGCGTGTGGCCTTGGACCCTGCTGTCAGCCTCTCCACGTACACTCCACTTTCGATGGATGTGGTTCGTTGACCATGTTGACCATGCTGCGCCAAGAGCACTAGGGCAGTGGACGATGGCGAGGCCTAGGAAGGGAACGACACGGAGCCAGGGAGGACTCGAAAGTTGTTTCCCACGCGGAGGGGAGTATGAGGGTTTACTAGTTCGTCTGCCGTCGCCGAAGAATAACAACAGGTGTGGGTGAGTAGAGGGATGGCTAGGCCAGCGATGGGAGTACAGTGGGGTGGTGAGGCCTGCGCGGCAGCACAGCTGGCCGCGAGAGGAGGGAGCAGGCAGTTCCGTCGACGCTTGTTTGAGCGGCTGGAGCAGGAAGAGCAGAGATTGAAGAAGCACGATGGTCATTGGATGGACATCCAACAATCACTGGTCTCGTGTGTTGACTAAGTTGACACGGCGTTACGTGTGTGTCAACCTTTTTTTTTGAGGAAAGCATACGCGTCAACCTGTAGTAGGCGCACAAGTCAGCCTCAAATCTGTGAAAAACAACATCAAACCCATCTGCCATTATTTCTAAAAATTTACAGCTCATTTGCTAATTCTTAAGAATTTTCTTGGAGCCCATCTTCTTTTTGTTAGCATTACACCCCATATTGTGGCTACAGTTAAAAATTATATGAAATTTTGCATATTTCGGTGCGGTCAACTATTTTGAATCCTAAAATATCGAGTCACATTCAAACTATTTTGAAAAATAATTTATATAAATATAAAATCCAAATAATTGTCCACGCATAAAAATCAATGGAATTTAAAATCTTGAAAGATTTGCAACCCATTTCTGGGCAAACCGAATTCCCATTTCTGGTTTGATGTGTTTTAAAAATGTACAACCCATTTCTGGGCAAACCGAATGAAACTCTCCTCGTCTTGAAAGATTTGCAGCCCAGTGCTACGTCTTGAGCTTGCGTTAGTTTTCCTCGAAGAGGAGAGGGTGATGCAGCAAAGTGTAGCATAAGTATTTCCCTCAGTTTTGAGAACCAAGGTATCAATCCAGTAGGAGGCTCCTCAAAAGTCCCACGCACCTACACAAACAAACTGAGAACTCGCAACCAACGCAATAAAGGGGTTGTCAATCCCTTCACAGCCACTTGCGAAAGTGAGATCTAATAAAGATAGTATGATAAGATAAATATTTTTGGTATTTTATAAGATAGATGCAAAACGTAAAGAAGCAAATAAAGTAGATTGAAAGCAAATATGATAAGAGATAGACCCGGGGGCCATAGGTTTCACTAGAGGCTTCTCTCAAGATAGCAAAAGTATTACGGTGGGTGAACAAATTACTGTTGAGCAATTGATAGAAAAGCGCATAGTTATGAGATTATCTAGGCATGATCATGTATATAGGCATCACGTCCATAACAAGTAGACTGACTCCTGCCTGCATCTACTACTATTACTCCACACATCGACCGACTCTTGCCTGCATCTAGAGTATTAAGTTCATAAGAACAGAGTAACGCATTAAGCAAGACGACATGATGTAGAGGGATAAACACATGCAATATGATATAAACCCCATCTTGTTATCCTCGATGGCAACAATACAATACGTGTCTTGCAACCCTTTCTGTCACTCGGTAAGAACACCGCAAGATTGAACCCAAAGCTAAGCACTTCTCCCATGGCAAGAAAGACCAATCTAGTAGGCCAAACCAAACTGATAATTCGAAGGGACTTGTAAAGATAACTCAATCATACATATAAGAACTCAGAGAAGATTCAAATATTATTCATAGATAAACTTGATCATAAACCCACAATTCATCGGATCTCGACAAACACACCGCAGAAAGAGATTACATCGAATAGATATCCACAAGAGAGGGGGAGAACTATTGAGATCCAAAAAGAGAGAAGAAGCCATCTAGCTAATAACTATGGACCCGTAGGTCTGTGGTAAACTACTCACAACTCATCGGAGGGGCAAGGATGTTGATGTAGAGGCCCTCCATGGTTGATTCCCCCTCCGGCAGAGTGCCAGCGAAGGCTCCAAGATGGGATCTCGCGGATACAGAAGGTTACGGCGGTGGAAATTGTGTTTCGTGGTGCTCCTGGATGTTTTCGGGGTACGTAGGTATATATAGGAGGAAGAAGTACGTCGGTGGCCGCCCGAGGGGCCCACGAGATAGGGGGCGTGCCCTCCTATCTCGTGGGGCCCTCGGAGTCTTCTTGACTTGCACTCCAAGCTCTCCGGATCATATTTGTTCCAAAAATAATGCTCCCGAAGGTTTCATTCCGTTTGGACTCCGTTTGATATTCCTTTTCTTCGAAATACTGAAATAGGCAAAAAAACAGCAATATGGGCTGGGCCTCCGGTTAGTAGGTTAGTCCCAAAAATGATATAAATGTGTAAAATAAAGCCCATAAACATCCAAAATGGGTAATATAATAGCATGGAACAATCAAAAATTATAGATACGTTGGAGACGTATCACCCAGCAGGGCTGATAAAGCAAGTAGACCTCGTTTGGGTATTTCTTAAAAAATAGAACTGAGCTAGCCATTTTCATCAAGAAAAAAACACAACTGGGCTCATGCTATGGTAAACCACTACTTCAGGATGCTGCTAACGCGACACTACGATCAAAGATACTTCTACGAAAGTGTGTGCGATGCCATAATCGCAAACGGTGGTGTGAAAAAACATCAAAAAAGTGCAAAATGTTTGTGATGGAGGATGCATCAAACATGGTTTAGATTAGTTGCGTGTGCGATTCCGGACATACGGTTCAATTCAATGAACTGTTTGCGATGAGGCGGAACAAAAGAAACGGGTAGGCAGACGAAGGCGTGTGCGATATACAACATACGATTCACTCGGATGAACTGTTTGTGATGAGGAGGAACAATAGAAATGGGCAGCTAGATAAAGGTGTGTGTGATTGAGGGCATACGCTTCAGAAGGATTAACTATTTGCGATTAGGCAATAGAACAGAAATGGGTCAGACAGATCAAAGTGTCTGCGATTGATGGCATACACTTCACACGGATGAACTGTTTGCGATTAGCCACCACAAACTTAAACAGTTAGATAGATCAACCTGTGTGTGCTAGACGGTCACACACATTTTAATTAAAAGAAGCGTGCGCGATGGTAATAACGAGCACGCATGGTTGTTGGAACAAGACGTGTGCTGACATTGCCTATTGCGGTGCACCCGATGGTGCAAACGCCACGTACGCGGCCGAGAAGGCGTACGTGCCCATGTTACGCCTTCTGGGAATCGTGACGCACATATAACCGTCAGTAAATTTTGAGCATGCGTCCCATCACATTCCAAATTGCAAACTTGTTCACACCGATCAAAACCTAAACGGTTTCCTACTTAGGAGCGTATTACTACTCGGTTATAAATACTACTACTCCAAGATGACTGCACATTCCTCCTCAACTCCTCATCCACAAAAACAAATAAGTCATTCATCATCGTTCCCTTTGCGTCTGCCATGGCCAGTGTGAGTTCTGGATCGAGAGATTGCCACCAGGGAGATGGGAGCATGGAAGCGGAAGCACGAGAGATGTCCCGCCTCGCCGCGAACGCAGCCGGCATGTCCTGTGATAACCCACAAGCATAGGGGATCAATTGTAGACTCTTTCGATAAGTAAGAGTGTCGAACCCAACGAGGAGCTAAAGGTAGAACAAATATTCTCTCAAGTTCTATCGACCACCGATACAACTCTACGCACGCTTAACGTTCGCTTTACCTAAACCAAGTATGAAACTAGAAGGACTTTGTAGGTGTTGTTGGATAGGTTTGCAAGATAATAAAGAACGCGTAAATATAAACTAGGGGCTGTTTAGATAAAGAAGCAATAAAGTAAATATAGTGAGTGTGGAAAAGTGGTGGTAGGAGTTGTGAAATTGTCCCTAAGCAATTGACTACTTTACTAGACCGATAGCAAGTTTTATGTGGGAGAGGCATAAGCTAACATACTTTCTCTTCTTGGATCATATGCACTTATGATTGGAACTCTAGCAAGCATCCGCAACTACTAAAGATCATTAAGGTAAAACCCAACCATAGCATTAACATATCAAGTCCCCTTTATCCCAGACGCCACAACCCCCTTACTCGGGTTTATGCTTCTGTCACTCGAGCAACCCACTATAAGCGAATCATGAACGTATTGCAACACCATACAGCAGGAATCCCTCACGCTTGCGCAACACGGAGGGCACAATAGGACAACCACATAACCACAAGCAAATTAAACCAATCATAGCAATTCACCAATTACAGATAGGACAACGAAAATCTACTCAGACATCATAGGATGGCAACACATCATTGGATAATAATATGAAGCATAAAGCACCATGTTCAAGTAGAGGGTACAGCGGGTTGCGGGAGAGTGGACCTCTGAATATATAGGGGGAATGTGATGGAGATGTTGGTGAAGATGACGACGGTGTTGGTGTAGATCGCGATGATGATGATGGCCTCGGCGGCGTTCCGGCGCCACCGAAAGCGAGGGGGAGAGAGCCCCCCTTCTTCTTCTTCTTCCTTGACCTTCTCCCTAGATGGGAGAAGGGTTTCCCCTCTGGTCCATGGTCTCCATGGCGTGGGAGGGGCAAGAGCCCCTCCGAGATTGGATCTGTCTCTCTGTCTCTCTCTGTTTCTGCGTTCTCAGATTCTGCCCTTTCACTGTTTCTTATATATCTGGAGATCCGTAACTCCGATTGGATTGAAACCTTCGCCATGATTTTTTTCTTTGAAAATTAGCTTTCTTGCGGAAAAAGAAGAGTAGCAACTGCCTTACGGGGTGCCCATGAGGGTCAGGGGCGTGCCCCCTGCCTCGTGGCCCCCTCGGGCACCGTCTCGCGTTGATTCTTCTGCCCAAAAAATCATAAATATTCCAAAAATATGCTCCGTCCGTTTTTATCCCGTTTGGACTTCGTTTGATATGGGGTTTCTGCGAAACATAAAACATGCAACAAACACGACCTAGCAATGGACACTGATCAATATGTTAGTCCCAGAAATAGTATAAAAGGTTGCCAAAAGTATATGAAACTTGTAGAATATTAGCATGGAACAATAAAAAATTACAGATATGATGGAGACGTATCATCCCGCCGCGCGGCCTTAGCAGCACAGAGGTCCCGCCGCGCCGCCGAAGCAGCACGCAGGTCCCGCCGCACCATCGATGCGGCAGACTGGTCCGGCCACGCCACGAAAGCAGAAGAGATGTCCCGCCACACCGTGAATGCAGCAGAGATGCCCTCCCGCGCTCCGGAAGCCTGGGAAAATGTCTCGCGGGTAGGCGAGGACTCTTACAAGCGCATGCATGCAATCGTCCATAGTCAAATGGATCATATCTCCGGCTGGGCGAGGTTGCAGGACGACATGAAAGCCTCTTTTGAACAGGCTACCGGGTCCATCCGACAACTAAATGAGAGCAATGCGAAGCTCCGGCCGAGCGCGACCTGCTGAGGGCGAAGATCGTCGAAAGTGTGGAGCAGCAGGAGGAGACCACTTCCTTGTTGAAGAGGACCGACGTTATTGTCGAGAAACTTATGGACGAGAATGCCATGCTGCGCATCGAGCGCAGAAGGCTGGTGGAGGAATCCGTGGATGCTCTCGAGCAGCATCTTGAGGACAAGAAAGAGATCATTGCCGCTTGCAGCGGGGACTAGTTCCTGCGGCCTGTAGCAATGCATCCAGAAAGTAGAGATCAGCGAGCCAGATCGTTGTCTTCCTTCTTCTTTTGCCCTTTTGTATTTCGGGAGTTGCCGCATGTGGCTTTTTTAATTGTGTTCCTAAATATGTAAGGCAATTATTATCCACTGTCATCGTCCTTATATTCATCATGATTGCTATAAGTCACAGTCGATGCTATATAGGTCCGTCAGATCTTACATCAAGATCCGTGCAGAACTTTCTTTTCAGATTTTCATTTTTCTCTCTTAAATCTCAGTCCAGTGAAACATATAGCCATACCGTAGAAGAGGGCCTCGGGCGGCATTAATGGAGACATTGGAGGGGAGGTGCGCGGTGGGTAGCAGTCAAAGGGCTCTCCTCCTGATGAGCATGCGCAGGGGTCTGTGCACACGCACCCCATACTCAATTAGCCACCCCGCACGACACCTCCTAGCCAATAAAAAAGGGGATGCATGGCGGCACGTATTTGGTAAGTAGAACACCCATGGTTTCAATAATACTTGTGTTTTCAATTTGTAACGTGAAAGCACTTGTTCCAACTTGCTTGCTCATGAAGACCTCAGGCATTTGAGGAAGCCCATCATCAGAATATACAAGCCAAGTTCTATAATGAAAATTCCCACTAGTATATGAAAGTGTTAACTCAAGAGACTCTCTATATGAAGAACATGGTGCTACTCTGAAGCACAAGTGTGGTAAGAGGATAGTAACATTGCCCCTTCTCTCTTTTTCTCTTATTTTTTTATTTTCTCTTTTTTTGGTGGGCTTCTTTGGCCTCTTTTATTTTTCATAAAGTCCGGAGTCTCATCCTGACTTCTGGGGGAATCATAGTCTCCATCATCCTTTCCTCACTGGGGCAATGCTCTAATAATGATGATCATCACACTTTTATTTACTTACAACTCAATATTACACTTTTATTTACTTACAACTCAATATTACAACTCGATACTAGAACAAAAATATGACTCTATATGAATGCCTCCGGCGGTGTATCGGGATGTGCAATGATCTAGCGTAGCAATGACATCAAAAAATGGACAAGCCATGAAAACATCATGCTAGCTATCTTATGATCATGCAAGGCAATATGACAATGAATGCTCAAGTCATGTATATGATGATGATGGAAGTTGCATCATAATATATCTCGGAATGGCTATCGAAATGCCATAATAGGTAGGTAAGGTGGCTGTTTTGAGGAAGATATAAGGAGGCTTATGTGTGATAGAGCGTATCGTACCACGGGGTTAGGATGCACCGGCGAAGTTTGCACCAACTCTCGAGGTGAGAAAGGGCAATGCACGGTACCGAAGAGGCTAGCAATGATGTAAGGGTGAGAGTGCGTATAATCCATGGACTCAACATTAGTCATAAATAACCCACATACTTATTGCAAAAAATTAATAGCCATCAAAACAAAGTACTACACGCATGCTCCTAGGGGAAGGGTTGGTAGGAGTTAACAATCGCGTGATCCCGACCTCCACACAAAGGATGACAATCAAAAAATAAATCATGCTCCGACTTCATCACATAACGGTTCACTATACGTGCATGCTTCGGGAATCACAAACCTCGACACAAGTATTTCTACTAATCCACAGTCACTGACTAGCATGACTCTAATATCACCACCTTTATATTGCAAAACTATTGCAAGGATTCAAACATATCATATTCAGTGATCTACAAGTTTTATGTAGGATTTTATGACTAACCATGTGAATGACCAATTCCTGTCATCCCTCTAAATAGATATAAGTGAAGCAAGACAGTTTAATTCTTTCTACAAAAGATATGCCCACGCTCTAACAAATGTAAGTGAAGCAAAAGAGCATTCTACAAATGGCAGTTTTCTATGTGAAGAGAAACATGCAATCCAAACTTCAAAAGATATAAGTGAAGCACATGAAGCATTCTATAAAGCCATACTCAAAAGATTTAAGTATGGTGCATATACAACCAAGGACTATCTCATACCAGCATGGTGCATATACTAGGAAAATGGCTATAGATGGGATTGACACTAATGGCGCACCAGAAAGATGGTGCGCCATTAGTATATACTAATGGCGCACCACAATCTGATGCACCATTAAAGTTTAAACAACTAATGGCGCACCATGCTACGGGTGCGCCATTAGTATCAAAAAAAATTTTAACTAGTGCGCCTGTCCAAACATACTAATGGCGCATCCCGGCAAAGTGCGCCATTAGTAGTTGTAACTACTAATGGCGCACTAGGCAGCAGGTGCGCCATTAGTATAGAATTTTTTTTTGAACTAGTGCGCCTATCCAAACATACTAATGGCGCATCCTGCCCAAGTGCGCCATTAGTAGTTGTAACTACTAATGGCGCACCAGGCAGTGGGTGCGCCATTAGTATAGGATTTTTTTTTGAACTAGTGTGCCTATCCAAACATACTAATGGCGCATCCTGCTTAAGTGCGCCATTAGTAGTTGTAAGTACTAATGGCGCACCATGCAAGAGGTGCGCCATTAGTAAGTGGGCAGCAACAAGATATTTGGGACAGCCTCTCCTACCCACACACTCACTTTCTCCCCACTTCATTCTCTCCACCTCCTCCTTGTCTCGGGTGCCTCCTCTTTTTCACCTCATTTCCACCATAGATTCATTCAAATTAAGTGGTTAAATTACCTTGTTTTAATAGGTAAGTAAGGGGGGAAGCTATATTTAGGTTGTTCTCCTTACAACAATGTGCACATGCACTTTTTACGGCCTAGCTAGATCTATGTATGTTCGTGGTGTTGCATATGTTTGTGGTGTTGCATATGTGTTTGTGTTTGGAGGTGTACCGGTATTTGATATGCGATAGTTGCCAATATTTTGCTGGAATGTTGATTCATTTCCGTTTCGGCGAGAATTTTGGCATTAAGCATTCTTTTTGGTCCTATTTTTAGGGAAAGTCATGCCAAATTTTTGTTTGGTTCTAAAATATCGTTTTGCTCTACCCCGCAGGCGACCATGGTCCGCACGATGACCGAAGGCATCGTGAATAGGTTTTTGAGGTCCGCGAAGGCCGAGATGCTTCAAAAGAACGAGACGGAGATAAGATGTCCGTGTCGAAGATGCAAGCTGAAGAGCCTTATTGCGGACCCGGATTCCGGGCAGGTGCGGGACCACCTGCTGTTGCGTGGTTTCATGGATGGCTATCGGTGGCAAGGTGATGAAGATGACTACGAAGTCGTCCATGCGGGCCGGGCAAGAAATGAGGAAGGGCAGCAAGACAACCACCGCGGCTCGGGCGGGCGAGAAGACAAAGAATCCCCAGGAGATGATCACGACTGTGATGCTGTACACAGTCATCATGTAGAAGATGCAGGACATGATGATGAGGAAGATGCCGGAGCAGGCGACGGGCATGATCATGAAGATGATGATGCCAGCGGAGCAGACGACGCTGGACCATCAATGGGCTGGGTGCAGGACCCTCATATTCAAGAGCTGCTTCTCAAGCAGACGGATAACGCAAGAGCTGCCGCCCGAGAGAAAGCCAAGATGGATCAACTTGAGTTAGACGCGGTTACTCCATTGTATGAAGGATGCAGGCCCGAGGATACCCGCCTGAAAGTAACGCTCATGGCCCTGGAGATGAAGGTAAAACACAAAATGACCGACGCATGCTTCGACGAGAACATGTCATTCTGCCACGAACGTCTTCCCAAGGGGAACAAGTGCCCGACCAGTTTGGAGGAGGCGAAGAAAATCGTGTGTCCTCTGGATTTACCGCACGTGAAATACCATGTGTGCATGAACAATTGCATCATTTATCGGGACGAGCACGCAGAGTCTACAATATGTCCGGTGTGCGGTGTCACTCGATACAAGAAGAGGAAGAAAGCTCCTCGAAAAGTGGTGTGGTACTTTCCGATCACTCCTCGTCTGCAGCGGTATTTCGCGGATCCTAAGGTAGCAAAGCTCCTACGTTGGCACGCGGATAGGGAGGAGAAGAAGTGAGAAGATGACGCAAATGATCCGGAGATAGATAAAAAAGACAAGATGCTGAGTCACCCTAAGGATGCGAGCCAGTGGCAAGCATTGAACTTCGAATACCCAGAATTTGGGAACGATCCAAGGAACATCGTGCTGGGCGCGAGCACCGATGGAGTCAATCCGTTTGGCAGCCAGAGAAGCACACATAGCACCTGGCCTGTGTTTGTGTGGATGTACAACCTTCCCCCCTGGTTGTGCATGAAGAGGAAGTACATTCACATGAGTATGCTAATTGAAGGGCCAAAACAACCAGGGAACGACATCAATCTGTATCTGGGGCTGCTGAAAGAGGAGCTTGACACGCTGTGGAAAACGCCAGCCAATACGTGGGACGCCGCAGAGAAAGAATATTTCCCTATGAGAGCCGCACTGCTCACGACGGTGCACGACTATCTCGGTTACGGATATCTTGCGGGGCAGGTAGTCCACGGATTTTCTGGATGCGTAAGGTGCATGGATGACACAACGTATCGCCAGCTAGATAGAGATGGAATCCTACACCGGTAACGACAAGGACAGATACTACAGAAGGATCGAGGAGATCTGGGAGCTGAGCTACGCTGGAGAGAAGGTCCCGATGTTCCGTGTCAGATGGGCCAAGAACGTCATAAAAGAAGACCGGTATTTCACCACCATGGTTATACCCGAAGCCAAATCCAAGACCGCGGGCGCAAACGTCACCGCGAAAAATGAGCCATGGGTACTGGCTTCCCAAGTGGACCAATGCTTCTTCATTACCGACCCGCCAAAGCCTAGTCGTGTTGTCGTGAGGAGAGGCAAAAGGAAGATCATCGGAATGGATGGAGTAGCCAATGAGCAAGACTTCGACAAGTACGGCGACCCGAGGATCGAACATGACGACGATGATGAAGTAGCAGCATACACCACAAGAAGAAGCAGGACCACCCTACCTAAAGGACGTCCGTTCCACAGAAGAACTCCATTTGCGAAAAAGAAGGGCAAGAAGATTGTGAACAGATAGCTAGCTAAGATCGATTGTATTTAAATCGTAGCCTTCATTTCTCGATTGTATTTCATGGGTACTTTTTGAACTATCATGAATATTTTTAAATTTCATGGACACTCGATCTCGATCCCCCTCCATCTCGATC
>NC_041385.1:260901156-260930231 GCF_002162155.2 Triticum dicoccoides | reverse complement strand
CGCCTGCCTATGCCTATGAATGTTTTGCCTGCATAAACACCAGATATAGAAAAAACAGCTATTTATCTCTCCCTGCAAACTGACTGATGCTAGTATAGATATTTAGTAGAATGAGCAGAGTTTGGTTTATAAATGTACCTTGGAATTCGATGTTCTTCATGACATCAAGGTCGATGCCAGAGGCCACCTGGTAGAGTGTCACCAAGGTCTGAAGAAGAAAAGGAGTCCATTAAAAAGAGATATTGCTCTTTCTAGCTTACAACAAAACTAGGGTTCATTATAACAACATATTACGCGAAGCAACAGGATTGCATCCTACCGCAATAGTAGAAATTACGCAAGGAGACCAGGAGTCTATTAGTGGTCATTACTGCTAGTCAAAGGAAGTAGTGAACCAAAATCTCAATGTCCCTCTACAAGTTATGGCATACAAAGACTGGAAACTTTCGGTTAAAGAAATTCCTTCCTCTTTCTCTGAACAAAAACATTTTCATTCAGTTAAATGCAAATTCACAAGTACAACCATCCACAGTAAAGGAGCTATGAACATATTATTATTTTGGTTACAGAAGCATCCACGCCAAAATATACAGGGATGTAAAAAACACTTAGAAAGAAAGCACTTCATCAAAACAAAGAGTTAAACCACATGACAGATAGGTAAGCTCTCCATACAAAGCATCCTAAAATCGGTGCTGCACACAACAGTTGTTCTTGAGATCGTGGTGGTGGGTATAATTGAAGGATTCAATTACATCATAGAAAATGTGAGTAACTCTTTTGCTAAGAGAGAACAGTGTTTCCTGACCAACAATGAGACTACTAATAGCAACTTAACGAGACGACCGAATAAACATACACAGGCATAGGCAGTACACCTAGCAATCTGACATGGCATCACATATTCACTGAAAGGCGTAGGCATAGGCAAGATTTTTCTGGTGCAAATCATGTAATAAAGAACTGAAAGGGAGTCAGTTAGTATGGCCACCTAAAGTTCGGTCCAGGATGGACGAAGCTCCAAAAGTTTGAATTTGAGATCGAGGGAGAACTTCTGGGGTTCTGTTGTGGGTTATGATTCCTCGTACAATGCTCACAACCTGAATAGATATGATTTTCTGTTGTGAGAAGTTGAAGGATTTGAGGTTGGCTCCTATTGAAACTTGGCTAGAGATACAACTTTGTTTTGTCATTGGGAAGTGTAAAGCATTGGAGAAGATTTATTGTTGATGCTCACACCTCCAGAATATTTAGTTAAAACCTTCTGCTGAACTCATTAAGTTGTTGACTGCGCATTATGGAGAAAATTGTATTTCTGCAACCAGATTCAGCTACTGTCGTTACAACACTGTCTTTTGAGTAAATTGAGACTCCACATCATCACTGACATCGCAGGGCCATTTCTGTCAGATCCGTTGTCGAGCTCCTCTAACTTGGAAACTTGGGTTATGTGTTACTCTTTCTTCTGAAGTTGTGCTTCTGTGTTATAAATCTCTGGAGTTGTGGTTCTGCAAAAATCGTGCCGCTGAAGTTGTTTGTTAGTGCTTCAAGTTATTTATCTTCTTTTAGGTTATTTATCACTTGTGTTATTATTATACATCTTGTGCTCATCTTGTTTAGCTTAGGTTGTTGGTACACTTAGTTTTTGGGCCTCAACATATTTACCATTTGTGTTTGAAAACTAAACGAGTAGTTTGTTTATACATTTGAACCTAATACCAATTCATTCATCTCCATACCACTGCAGACACAACAGAACAGAGGCACTTCATCACCCACGGCTGAGAAAGCAAGGTAGAATCACCACTGCATACATACTATTTCTCTTTTTTTATGTTCTTTTCAGATCAATATTGTTGTGATCTTTCATGTCTTTTATAACAGGGAAAATGGTTGTATATGATAGACATCGAACCGTTTCTGTAAACTGAGTACTAACTGAGTTCCCTAAAAAAAAGAACCTTAGTACTAACTGAAATATGATGGAACAGAAAATACAATGAAATCAATACGGAACATGCTAGATAAATATTGCCATGAAACCAGATGACACTGATAATTTTAGTGGAAAACAAAGGACTCTTCTGTTATTTTTAGTGAAAAGTTGGTCCACCGACCACTCACATATCCAATTTCCATGATCCTCAACGGAAGTCAGAAACACAACATATCCATGGACTTCTCACTGTTCAAAATCTTCTCTTAGGATTAACCACAACAGCATATCGGGGGTTCAGGAATCAAAATATCAGTTACATCAAGAGTTAGTAATGACCAAACTGGCATGTAACAGAGACACTATAAAAGATAGCCAACATCCAGTTAGCCCTAGTACTTGGTGTTTGTAGAAAACCAGGAGTGTCAATGGGACTAGAATTCACTTGTTATTATATGGGTTTGTAAAACTTGTTCATGTACTGAACTACTAATGCCTTGTGATGCTCTGAATTACTTGTGATGCCTCTGAATTACTTGTGATCACATTGAGAAAGACTTGTAAAGATGATGATCATCTTTAACAGAAAACAATTTGTGATGATTTTGCTAGTTTGCTGGGTTTTGTCTCCGACCATCGTGTCGTGATGATTTTGCAGGTACCCCGAGAGGCCCTTGAGTTTGCCGGAATGTCGATTAACTTCCGTTCCGGCAAATTCGGGTACTCCATATGTCCTATTTTCAGCAAAGGTCATGCTGAAATTTTCCGTGTATTTTAGCATGACTTTGCTAAAAATAGGACATATGGGGTACTTGTGACTAATGCATGGGCCGGGGTATCTTAGTAGTTAATTAAGTAGGATCAAGTGCCCCGGCGTACTTGTGACTAATGCATGGCTTTTAGGGTGCCTCGGTGTCGATAAAAACCGAAATGATGAAAAGTTAGGCTTTTAGGGTGCCTTGGCGTCGAAAAACCCTCAATGATAAAAGCTTAGATTTTAGGATGCCTCGGTGTCGACAAACCCTAAATGATGAGACCATGATCTTGTTCCTTGACAATAACCAACTTTTTGACCAAACTTTGTTTCTATTTAGAGAGAAACATGGCCCACAACGATGAGGCCGGGGGTTCGGGCGGCAAGGCATTCTGGGAGCTGTCCCAGGAGATGGAGGAACAACCTCACTTGTATGAGGATGCCGCCTTCCCCACCGATCCTGAGACCACGGATGGTGCCGTCGAGGATGACCACACTGATGCCACCACTGATGGTGCCGCCGAGGATGCCACCACTGATGATGGCGGCGCACGCACAGATAGCAGCCAGCCGAAGAGGCAACGGAAGGACCGGCGCCCGATCGTGCTCCGCACCCTCAAGGAGGAAGTTACTGAAGTGGACTCCAACGGGAATCCAACGGCGCCCGAACGAATAGTCAAGGGGTACTCGCTTCAGCTCGGGTGCATTGTCCGGAGCACCGTCTCGATCAACACCGAGAACCTGAGGCATCCTGACCGGGGGAATTTGCGCCACCTCCTCTTCACGAAGCTGCACGAACGATACAAGTTCCCCGCTGAATTCGAAAACACAAGCCTCAAAGGGAATAAAGTGAACAATGCTGCCCTCACGAAGATGTGCAAGGCCCTGTCTACTTGGAAAAGCAATGTGAAGAGAATGATCGAGAAAGGTGAGAGTTATGAGAAGATCAAGGAGAAAAATCCTTCGATCACCGAAGATGACTACAACGACTTCAAGATCAATTGCTCGAGCACCGCAAGCTCCCAATCAAGTGAGTGGGGGAAACAAATGCGGGAGCTGAACATAGGGGAACACACACTCGGTCCCGGCGGTTACAGAGTGGCGGAGCCTATATGGGACAAGGAGGAGGCGGACCGTGCCGAGCAAGGCCTACCGCCCCTCTTCGATAAATACGGTGACAAGCAGACCAGGAACTTTGTCAGGGCCCGGTACAAGAAGGACCCGAAAACAAAGGAGCTTACCACGGATCCGAAGACCAGGCAGCTTGAGCTTGTTCTGGTAAGGAATACACCCCCGCGTAATTAGCTCCATATGGTTGCATTCTAATTAATGAAGCCGAATTTCTAAATGGTTCACATTCCTTCCGCAGGCGACTAAAAGCAGTAGCGTGGGGTCGACTAAGAGCAACCCTTGGGACACCACTCTAAATAGGGGGTTGAATGTAATGAAGAACAAGGATAAGCTCAGTAAGCCGACGTCAGCTGGTCGTGTGGCCGGCAAAGGCTTGTCGACAAAATGAGGGTCATACTATACCGCTGGTGTGCGGAAGGAGAAAAAGACCAGCTCGGAAAGCCAGGCGCGAGAGGTTCAAGAACTCAAGGCACAGGTGGCGCGGATTCCGGAGATTGTCCAAGAGCAAGTGGAACAACGACTCGGAGCGACGATCACCGCCCTTGTGCCTACCTTGATCTCGGGGTTGAGTGCGTGGATTGCGGGCGGCCAACAGGGGCCGCCCCCGATTCCTAGCTTCACGGCCAGCAACTCGCATAATGCGATGGCGGGGCCATTGGTGCCTCCGGCGGAGGCGGCATTGGTGTCTCCGACGCCGGCACGGGAGCTTAATGCACCCGGGTGTACGCCGGCCGACACCTCTTCAGCAAGCGGCCGCTCCGTCAACTGCACGCCCGCTGTTGGCGGTGCCTCGACATTAGCCGAGCTCGACGCCATCATCACGGTAACTAATTAAGCCTCTCTCAGCCGAGGACTTCATCTCCTTGCCTTTGACTGGGCATCCCTGACGCCCTACATGTTTTCGCAGGGCGCCGCCGATGTTCCGTGCACTCTCCTCCACTTCGTGAACAACGAGTTGGTCGATGTCGCCAAGGGCAAAATCGTTCAACCGGGCAACCCCTTGTTCCACGGTACCCAGATGCCACCCAACTTGTTTAGGGTTCAACTGGTTCGGGTGCTGCCAGGCTGCGACGACTTGTTACCTCCGATTCGACCCGTCGGGGCCGACGATGATGACGTGATGACCCTCAGCGCCTGCCTGAGCTGGCCCCTGCTTTGGCCGAAGAGCCAGATTCGTTTGGGGGCGGGGGACACCACCCCAAAGACAACACCGCCAGTCGTGTCGGCGCCAAGTCGGCCCCATGGCAAGACCGCCGTAACGGTGCCGGACATCCCTATGCCACTGGATCCAAACATGCATATGGCACAGGATCAGAACGACGACGACGACGACGATGATACATTTGGCAACGTTGATCAGTACTTTGCCGAGCATGGGTACGATGGCGACTTCATGGGGCCTCCTTCTCAAGAACCAAACCCAACAAAAGACGTGTGCGATCTAGCTCGTACCGCGGAGAAGCCAAGTTGCAACAGGCGCCGTCTGGCGTTCAGCTCTCAGGAGACGCCTCCAGCTGCCGACTTCACCGAGCCTCAGATAGGCGAGGTGCAAAATATTATCAGCCCCAACACACTCAAGAAGGCGGTCTGTGAGCAGAACTCGGTCCCATTACAGGAGAAGAAGAAGGCACGCAAAAGAAAGACTAAGAAGGGTGCGAGCCAGCCGGCACCGAGTACGATCCATGCTCAGGACGGGCCACCTTCACCGCAGGATATCTCGAGGAGGGTGCATGTGGCGGGTAGGGCGATGCTACCACCAAATATGCTCAATGCTGCAACCGGTGCTATGCGGAGTCTGCACGACAGTGTTCTTTCTTTGGAGAAGCGGCGTCTCAGAGAGAAGGATGTGGCATACCCGGTTTTCGTGGCCAAGGTGCCAGAGGGCAAGGGCTTTGTGGATGGCGACAATGGGGGTATGATCGTCCTGCGGTTTGATGACATCTTTGCTATGTTTAACGTTCATCCGCTGCACTACACCTTCGTTCGGCTATTTTCGCTGAGTATGGAGATGCGGATCATTCGCGACAAGACCCCGGACATCGTGATAGTCGACCCCTTCTACATGCGTGCCAAGATCTTGGGCAGCGCTGGGGACCGGCAAGTCGCGAGTTCTTACCTCGAAGGCGTCATTCTGGCAAACCAAGATAAGGATAACTTCCTCGTGCCTTACTTTCCCGAGTAAGTCCTCCCCTCAACCGGCCCGTAACATATGAATTCTTACTTTTCGATCGTTTTTCTTTTAACATTCCGTGTTTTCTGCAGTGACACACGTTGCACGCTCATCCTCCTAAGCCCCAAATATTCCATGGCCACGTATTTCGACCCGGACCGTCAGTCGAACGTAGACTACACAAATGTCAAGAAGGTTCTTGATGATGTTCTCCCTGGCTACGCCCAATCTGGAGGCACCTTCACCAGGCCTATTCGTAAGTACGGCAAGCACGTGTTCTCCCACAATATGACGTTCTGCTGCGTCAAGCAGCCGCCTGGCGGTCAGAAGGGTGCCTACTACGCCATCCATCACATGCGGGCGATCGTACGGGACCATCATCAACTTCTGCTACCGAGTAAACTCCAAGATTGGGCCGCGAGCGTGTCGGCAATCCAGGACGCGGACCTCCGACAAGAATTCTTTCGCATCCAGTCGGAGTTTGCGGAAATCATCCATCAAGATGTCCTTCGTACCTCGGGGCAGTTCTACCTCAGAAATCAACCGTCCAACAGTGACATCGACACAATGCTACAAATGCAGGATGACAACGCCCGTTCTTTCATGACTCCCATGATAGACGGCGGCTTCATCCACGCTCCGGTCCCTTGAGTCGAGTTGTCTAGTTCTGAAACATCGATTGGCTCATGTTGTAATTAAACTTTAATGAACTTGTAGTATGTCTCTTTGGTTTTGAGAGTCGTTCAACTTAGATGTAATCGATGCTATTAATGTCTTGCTTTTCTCTTCCGATCGTTCTGTTGCATAATTATATATTGCTTATGTATTGTGTGTGAATTGGTACTAACGTTTCGTTTGGCTAGTGCATAGTGATGCCGACGTATGTCGTGTACAAGGGTAAGGTTCCCGGAGTCTACGATGACTGGGAGGAGTGTCGGAGACAGGTTCACCGATTCAGCGGTAACAGTTACAAAGGGTACACCACTAGGGCCGAGGCCGAATCTAGATACGCCCGCTATCTAGCGGGAGAGGGGAGGGAGCGTTGGAGGAACCGGATGAAGACGAGTTTCATCGTGATGATGCTCATCGTGATGACCGCAGCTCTCTTCTATGTGATGGTAGTTTAGATGATCGATATCGACTTGTAATGCGAAGACAAACTCGCTACTCGCGGTCTCGAGACTTGTAATATAATGTTCTATCTTTGTTCGGTCTTTTTAATTCGGAGACTAATATGATGAATTGTATTCGGAGACTAATATGATGAATTGTATTCAAAGACTAATCTTCTATTGTATTTGATGAATCTATTGTTGATGTGTGCTGTCTATATTTTGTCAAATTATACATTTTGTAACCTGTGCAAAAAACCGAAAAAAAAAACCTAATATTCATACTAATGGCGCATCACACGACAGTGCGCCATTAGTATGACAGTGCATACTAATGGCGCATCACCGGGTAGTGCGCCATTAGTATGCTGCGGTTACTAATGGCGCATCCAGAGGTGGTGCGCCATTAGTATGCCAAAGCACCTGGGTATACATGCCAACTGGGAGGCATACTAATGGCGCACCCTCGCATATACTAATGGCGCACCGGGTGGTGCGCCATTAGTATACCAGATACTAATGGCGCACCAGCTGGTGCGCCATTAGTAAAAATTACTAATGGCGTGCTATCAATGGCGCACCAGTGATGCGCCATTAATGGCCATATTAGGTGAGCCATTAGTAGTGGTATTTCTAGTAGTGATAAAAGAAAAGTGAAAACTAAATGCAAAAGACGCTCCAAGATTTGCACATATCACATAAACGAAATAAATCCGAAAACATACTAATACTTGTTAATGAAAGAGGGGATGCCTTCCGGGGCATCCCCAAGCTTAGACGCTTGAGTCTCCTTAAATATTTACTTGGGGTGCCTTGGGCATCCCCAAGATTGAGCTCTTGCCTCTCCTTCTTTTCCTCATATCGAGACCTCCTCGATCAAACACTTCATCCACACAAAACTTCAACAGAAAACTCGGTAAGATCCGTTAGTATAATAAAGCAAATCACTACTCTAAGTACTATTGCAAACCAATTAATATTTTATTTTTGCATTGTAGCTACTGTAATATAACTTTTCCATGGCTTAATCCACTGATAGAAATTGATAGTTTCATCAAAACAAGCAAACTATGCATCAAAAACAGAATCTGTCTTAAACAGGGCAGTATGTGGTAATATGAACATTCACCATACTTATGGTACCCGAAAAATTCTGCCAAAATTCGGAAAAATAAAAACTTTGTATATAAAGATAGTGCAAAAAGAATCAGAACCGTTTGACATTCCAGTAAAAAATGTAAAATTGCGCACTCTAGCCAAGGTTTCTGTCCTGCACCGCACAAACCAACAAGCATTGTAAACATCCTAAAGGCAAACCTTGGCACATTATTTTTATAATACAATGGAATTGTACAAGGAGATAATTATTTTTGTTGAAAAGTTTCTTTAATTAAGATTCACAAAGTTTTCGTGAGCATGAACAAAGTTCAAGGAGCTCTCCCACTTAAACAATGCTTGTCTCTCTCACTTTCACTTTCCTTTTTGAAATTTTTTTGGGTTCGCCTCTTTATTTTTTTATTTTTAAACTATATAAAATCACTCAACAGAAATAAATGACTCTTTAAAACTTCCAGGTTGTCTCCCCGGCAGCGATTTCGCATATAGTGCTCAAGTAATGGATCCACCCGGATCCCAAGGTATATCAAAGCCAATTTTAATTAACAATAATTTGTGATTTAGTAGTGAGCACAAAGTAACATATATCATGCAACAACGAAGTCTAACTCACTTCCTATGCATCGGCATGTCATAAAAGAACAATTCATGCACACATAGTAAAGGCCAATGCATAGTATAAGTTGTTTCTTGCAATTTTATCATATTGGAAACATAGAGAGGTGGAGATATAGTTCCTCTCTCATAATAATTGCAAGTAGGAGCAGCAAGCACATGCATATTATATTCATCAAAATCATCATGTGTAGTAGTGAAACACAATCCATCAATATAATCCTTAATAAGGGTAAACTTCTCCGATATAGTGTAGTCGGGAGAATTCAATAAGATAATAGGGCTATCATGCGTGGGTGCAATAGCAACAATTTCATGTTTAACATAAGGAACTATAGCAAGTTCATCTTCATAAGCATAATTCATATTGGCATCTTGGCTACAAGCATAGCAAGCATCATCAAAAAGGAATATTTCAAGAGAATCAACGGGATCATAACAATCATCATAGCGATCATCCTTCGGTAAGCACGAAGGGGAATTAAACAATGTATGAGTTGAAGAGTTACTCTCATTATAATGTGGGCACGGGTAGCTAATCCGCTCTTCCTCCTTTTGTTCTTCGCTCTCCTCATCATCTTTTTCATCCAATGAGCTCACAGTTTCACCAATTCCTTCTTCCATAGACTCCTGCAAAATATTAGTATCTTCTTGGACAGCGGAGGAGTCCTCAATATATGGTTTAAGATAGGTATTAGAAGCATAATTATCATAACAATATTTAAGTATGGCAAAATTTTCAGATTTGTAATGAGTAGCGCCATACATTTCAAACAATGAAGCAATTTCATAAGCACCCTTAAAAGCAAAAAATTCTTCAATTTGTTGAACATCATAGTAATTACAAACACCCTTAGCATACGAAGATACGATTCCATTATCACTAAACTCACATTGGTAGGGAAGGTGTTTCTTAGGGTTTTCAAAACAACAAGTAAAATCATATATTTCACATAAATTCCAAGCATAGCATTGCAAACGATGAACTTGATCCAGTAAAAGTTTCCCTTTTTCAGATATGCGGTGTCACACATAACAAGCATGCTCATCTAAAGATTTGCCCTCAACTAAGCTAGTTGGGGTTTCAGCACGAGCACATAGCGATCGAAGATGATCCAAGTAAAAAGCTTCAGGAGTGTGATAAATTTTGAGTGGTTCTCAACCATTGGTGTAGTAGGTACAACTAATTTTTTTGGTATTTTGCGTTTCCTACCCATAACTAAAGATAGAAAACAACTAGGAACAACAAATAAAAATTACTTAGTGATAAAGCAAACAAGCACACACGAGAATATTCACCCCACGCTATGACTCCTCGGCAACGGCGCCAGAAAAAGGTCTTGATAACCCACAAGTAAAGGGGATCAATTGTAGCCTCTTTCGATAAGTAAGAGTGTCGAACCCAACGAGGAGCCAAAGGTAGAACAAATATTCCCTCAAGTTCTATCGACCACCGATACAACTCTACGCATGCTTAACGTTTGCTTTACCTAAAACAAGTATGAAACCAGAAGGACTTTGTAGGTGTTGTTGGATAGGTTTGCAAGATAATAAAGAACGCGTAAATATAAATTAGGGGCTGTTTAGATAAAGAAGCAATAAATTAAATATAGTGAGTGTGGAAAAGTGTTGGTAGGAGTTGTGAAATTGTCCCCAAGCAATTGACTACTTTACTAAACCGATAGCATGTTTTATGTGGGAGAGGCATAAACTAACATACTTTCTCTTCTTGGATCATATGCACTTATGATTGGAACTCTAGCAAGCATCTGCAACTACTAAAGATCATTAAGGTAAAACCCAACCATAGCATTAACATATCAAGTCTCCTTTATCCCATACGCCACAATCCCCTTACTCGGGTTTATGCTTCTGTCACTCGAGCAACCCACTATAAGTGAATCATGAACGTATTGCAACACCCTACAGTGGGAATCCCTCACGCTTGCGCGACACGGAGGGCACAATAGGACAGCAACTTAACCACAAGCAAATTAAACCAATCATAGCAATTCATCAATTACCGATAGGACAACGAAAATCTACTCAGGCATCATAGGATGGCAACACATCATTGGATAATAATATGAAGCATAAAGCACTGAGACGTCTCCAACTTATCTACTTTTCCAAACACTTTTGCCCTTGTTTTGGACTCTAACTTGCATGATTTGAATGAAACTAACCCGGACTGACGCTGTTTTCAGCAGAACTGCCATGATGTTGTTTTATGTGTAGAAAAGAAAAGTTCTCGGAATGTCCTGAAAATCCACGGAGGCACTTTTTGGAATTAATAAGAATTTTTGGCGAAAGAATCAACACCAGGGGGCCCACAGGCTGTCCACGAGACAGGGGGGCGCCCCCCCCCCCTAGGGCGCCCCCTCCTATCTCGTGGGCCCCCTGGACCTCCACCGACCTCAACTCCAACTCCATATATTCACGTTCGGGGAGAAAAAAATCAGAAAGAAAGTTTCATCGTGTTTTACGACACGGAGCCGCCGCCAAGCCCTAATCTCTCTCAGGAGGGCTGATCTGGAGTCAGTTCGGGGCTCCTGAGAGGGGGATTCGTCGCTGTCGTCATCATCAACCATCCTCCATCACCAATTTCATGATGCTCACTGCCGTGTATGAGTAATTCCATCATAGGCTTGCAGGATGGTAATGGGTTCGATGAGATTTACCATGTAATCAAGTTAGTTTTGTTAGGGTTTGATCCCTAGTATCCACTATGTTCTGAGATTGATGTTGCTATGACTTTGCTATGCTTAATGCTTGTCACTAGGGCCCGAGTGCCATGATTTCAGATCTGAACCTATTATGTTTTCATGAATATATGTATGTTCTTGATCCTATCTTGCAAGTCTATAGTCACCTATTATGTGTTATGATTCGACAACCCCGAAGTGACAATAATCGGGATACTTCTCGGTGATGACCGTAGTTTGAGGAGTTCATGTATTTACTATGTGCTAATGCTTTGTTCCGGTTCTCTATTAAAAGGAGGCCTTAATATCCCTTAGTTTCCGCTAGGACCCCGCTTCTACGGGAGGGTAGGACAAAAGATGTCATGCAAGTTCTTTTCCATAAGCACATATGACTATTTACGGAATACATGCCTGCATTACATTTATGAATTGGAGCTAGCTCTATATCACCCTATGTTATAGCTATTACATGAGGAATCACATCCGGCATAATTATCCATTACTGATCCATTGCCTACGAGCTTTTCATATATTGTTCTTCGCTTATTTACTTTTCCGTTGCTACTGATACAACTACTACAAAAACCCAAGAACATTTATCTTTACTTTTGCTACCATTACCTTTAATATCATACGACTTTGCTACTAAATACTTTGCTGCAGATACTAAGTTACCCAGGTGTGGTTGAATTGACAACTCAACTGCTAATACTCAAGAATATTCTTTGGCTCCCCTTGTGTCGAATCAATAAATTTGGGTTGAATACTTTACCCTCGAAAGCTGTTGCGATCCCCTACACTTGTGGGTTATCAATACTAATTTCTGGCGTCGTTGCCGGGGAGCATAGCTCTATTCTCTGAGTCACTTGGGATTTATATCTGTTGATCACTATGAAGAACTTGAAAGACGACCGGACTACTATTTTACCCTCAACTACGAGGGGAGGTAAGGAACTGCCATCTAGCTCTGCACTAGATTCTCCTTCCGTTATTAGTAGTCTTGTGACACCTAAACCTGCTACTGCTATGAATTCTGATATGTCGCATGTTATTGATGATGCCACTTCTACTATGCATGATGAAACTACTTCTGCGCGTGATACTACTTCGCCATTAGGTGAATTTCTTGATGAACAACTTGCTAGAGTTAGGGGGAATGAAATTACTGAAGATCCTATTACTGATGATAGTGATGATGAAGGTTCTCCCAATGATTATGTATTGCCTGTTGTTCCTACGGGTTATGTTATGAATGAAGAAGCTGCTAGGGAAATCTTTGCTTGCAATGATAGATATGATCTTAAGAAATTATTAGCTAAATGGAAGCAGCGGTCTCTTAATGCTAGAATCAAACCTGACCCTCCTTTTGTTACTTCACCTATCTGTGTTACTGATAAGGATTATGAATTCTCTGTTGATCCTGAGATTATTACTTTAGTTGAATCTGATCCTTTTTATGGCCTTGAATCTAAAACTGTTGTGGCACATCTTACCAAGTTAAATGATACAGCCACCCTGTTTACTAATGATGAGAAGTCTCGCTATTTTTATATCCTTAAGATATTTCCGTTCTCATTAAAGGGTGATGCTAAGACTTGGTATAATTCTCTTGCTCCTGGTTGTGTGCGTAGTCCCCAGGATATGATTTATTACTTCTCTGCTAAATATTTCCCTACTCATAAGAAACAAGCTGCCTTGCGGGAAATATATAATTTTGTGCAAATCAAAGAAGAGAGTATCCCACAAGCTTGGGGGAGGCTTCTCCGGTTACTTAATGCTTTGCCTGATCATCCTCTTAAGAAAAATGAAATACTTTATATCTTTTATAATGGACTAACCAATGCTTCCAAGGACTACTTGGATAGTTGTGCTGGTTGTGTTTTCAGGGAAAGAACAGTCGACGAAGCTGAAATATTATTGAATAATATGTTGACTAATGAAAATAATTGGACTCTTCCTGAGCCAATTCCTGAAGCAATTCCTAAACCAATTGAGCAAACTCCTGAGCCTATTCCTAAACCCACTCCGAAGAAGAGAGGTGTATTATTTCTCAGTCCTGAAGATATGCAAGAGGCAAAGAAATTAATGAAAGAAAAAGGTATTAAAGCTGAAGATGTTAAGAATTTACCTCCTATTGAAGAAATACATGGTCTTAATATACCGCCTGAAGAACCACACTGTCTTGATAATCCTACACAGGTAGTAAAGGTAAATTCTCTCTATAGATATGATAAAGTTGAAATACCCTCTACTAAATTTCATAGCCCATGCTTAGATGAATTTGATGACTTTATGGCTAGACAAGAAAGTTTTAATGCTTTGTTGGTAGAGAGTTAAAGAATAATGTTTTCGAGATAGGACGCGTAAGCGATAATCTGGCTAGAGTTAAAGATGAACTTCACCTCGTTAGCAAATATGCTTCTATGGTTGCTACTCAAGCTGAGCAAGTACTCAAAGCTCAAAATGATTTGCTTGAGGAATTAAATAATAAAAATGACTTTGCTGTTAGAGTGGCTACTAGAACTGGTAGAATGACTCAGGAACCTTTGTATCCTGAAGGCCACCCTAAGAGAATCGAGCAAGATTCTTAGAGAAATAATTTAGAGGCACCTAGTTCTTCTAAAAAGAAGAAAAGAAAGATGATAGGACTTTGCATGCTTCTAGTGAACCTATTGTAGACACACCTGAGAATCCCAATGATATTTCTATTTTTGATGCTAAAACTCAATCAGGTGATGAACATGAACCTAGTGATAATGTTAATGATAATGTTCATGTTGATGCTCAACCTAGCAAAAACAATGATGTAGAGATTGAACCTGTTGTTGATCTTGATAACCCACAATCAAAGAATCAACGTTATGATAAGAGAGATTTTGTTGCTTGGAAGCACGGTAAAGAAAGAGAACCATGGGTTCAGAAACCCATGCCCTTTCCTCCTAAACCATCCAAGTCAAAGGATGATGAGGATTTTGAGCGCTTTGCTGAAATGATTAGACCTATTTTCTTACGTATGCGCTTAACTGATATGCTTAAAGTAAATCCTTATGCTAAATATATGAAGGATATCATCACAAATAAAAGAAAGATACCGGAAGCTGAAATTTCCACCATGCTTGCTAATTACACTTTTAAGAGTGGAATTCCAAAGAAACTTGGAGATCTGGGGGTACCAACTATACCATGCTCCATTAAAAGAAATTATGTTAGAACTGCTTTATGTGATCTTGGAGCTTGTGTTAGTGTTATGCCTCTCTCTTTATATCGTAGACTTGAATTGAATAAGTTGACACCTACTGAAATATCTTTGCAAATGGCTGATAAATCAACTGCTATACCTGTCGGTATTTGTGAGGATGTGTCTGTTGTGGTTGCAAATGTCACTATCTTAACGGACTTTGTTATTCTTGATATTCCCGAGGACGATAGTATGTCTATTATCCTTGGTAGACCTTTTCTTAATACTGCAGGGGCTGTTATTGATTGCAACAAAGGCAATGTCACTTTTCATGTTAATGGTAATGAGCATACATTACACTTTCCGAGGAAACAATTTCAAGTTCATATCATCAATTCTATTGAAAAAGTTACAACTATCATTTTTGGAGGTTTTGAATTTCCTCTTCCTACTGTCAAGAAAAAGTATGATATTCTTATTTTTGGGGATTTTCATATCCCCGTTGAGGTAACTTAGTGTTATTCGAAATTTCTCCGGTTCTGTGTTATTCGGAATGAGTTTGTTAACAAGACTTGATCAACCTTGTTAGTGGATTCATTTTGATGATCATGAGATGGATGAAACTAGAAGGCACAACCTTCTGTACCCTCTTTTTACTTTTTGTTATTTAGAATAAATAAAGCAAAAATAGTATTATCCGTCTATTTTCTGAATTATCCGTGCATTAAAAAATAGTCCAAAAATAAAATTGCTCCAAATGCCCTGCAAATTTAGTATGATTTTTTCTGGAATATTCGAGGATTTTAGGCACCGAAATCACTGCAGGAGGGGCAAGCACCAGGCCACGAGAGTGGAGGGCGCCCCCCTATAGGGCACGCCCCCTGTCTCGTGGGCCCTTGGTGGCCCCCCTCCACTTATGCCAGCACCCACACACTTCATCTTATACCCAAAATGTCCCCATCCAGCTCAAGCACGAGTTCTAGCTCGTTTTGCTGCGATTTTCGATCTCCTTGCTCAAAGCTCCATTCACAAAACTGCGTTGGGAGATTGTTGCTTGGTATGTGACTCCTCCATTGGTCCAATTAGTTTTTGTTCTAGTGCTTTATTCATTGCAAATTTTTGCTGCATAAGTGACCATGTTCTTGAGCTTGCATGTTAAATTTTTGAGGTCCCAAGCAATTCAAATGCATGATATAGGCTCTAGGCACTTGCAGGAGTAGTTGCTATCAATCTTGTTTAGTTTTATTCACTTTTATTTTGAAGTTACTAAAATTTCAGAAATTTTTCAGAAAAAGAATTATGCTTAGAAGAATGTACCAAGGTGGTTCCTCGGCAAAGAAAGTGCCAAGGATTGCTATACGTGAGCAAGATGTTGAATTGCCGAGGAACGCAAATGTACGGGCTTGTGAGTGGTCATCCGATGATTTTATGGTCGAAGCAGGCTTTAAGGAGGAATTTGACGCGTATGTGCGTAATGCCGAGCTGGAGGACTTCTTACAAGATAAGTGTCCTCAATACTATCAATTGACTGATTCCTTTGTGCGGATGTTCCAATATATCTATGCGCATAATTCTCCTAGTGTCATGTTTGATATTTATGATACATCTTATACCATGGATTTAGAGGATTTCACAACTGCTTGCAAACTCCCGCAGTGGGGTAATATTAATGATCCTCGCAAATCTGAATTTAGAGATTTTCTTGCTAGTATTACTGTGGGAGAATCTAGGGACATAGCACAAGCTACCATAGGGAGCATTCATTTTCCTGCTATACATTATTTTGCTCACTTTATTGGTAGATGTATTAACGGTAAGGATGAAGCATGTCACATGTGTGTCCCTGATCTTTGTGTCCTCAAGAGTGCTGTGTCAGGTTATAAAGGTTATAACTTGGGGGAAATAGTTGCACGTAGGTTGCAGAATAATAGTAGAAGGGGGAATTTATTTGGGGGAATTTATGCAACCCGTGTGGCTAATTTTCTTAATATAGCCCCATGAGACGGGATATGATTTTACCTCCTATTTATTTGGATAAAGAAGCTATGTTCGATCATCATTTTCTTGAGAGGAATGAACAATTCCTCCATTATCGACTAATCTATGACAGGCGCAACATCGTCCCTGTTACTCTTCCTACCCCCTACCTTTTTGATTATCAGGCAAAAGGAAGATATGTTGTCACCAGGGAAGAAGCAGCTGAATACGAGTGGGGAATGGAGGCAGGAGGCTATTGCCTCTGCATCTCAGTACAACCCCAGTTTCACTTATGGATATCAGCCAGGCGGTCATTGGTATTAGGCCAACTTAGGCCAAAAGCCTAAGCTTGGGGAGTACGTATTTCTCACCGACCTTACATTCATGTTCACACACTAGTCGTCGGTGCTCATACTCTTTCATTGTATTATCCATGCTAGTTTAAATTTCTTTTTCTCGCTTTCTTCTTGTGTGTTTGATAAACTTTAAGAAAACCAAAAAAATAGTTAGTTTAAATTCTATGCTTGTAGTAGAAATTAAAATGAAAACCCAAAAGATTTCTTGTTCTTCTTCTTACTTGTTGGGAGCTTTCCCATGTAAATAGTTTTATTTTCTTTTCTTTCCTTTGGGGGTCGAGAAGACTATATTGAAAATGCTTAGTGGCTCTCATATGCATGATTGTTTATTTAACTTAGAGCCCATATTACTTGTCCTCTCTCTTGAGTTGAATGCTTGCAGATTCCAGCTTGGTCCAATGCACGTGCACTCTTATTATTATACACATCGTTCGGTCGTGCAAGTGAAAGGCAATAATGACGATATATGATGGACTTATTGGGATGAGAAAAGCTGGTATGAACTCGACCTCTCTTGTTTTTGTAAATATGATGAGTTCATCGTTCCTGAGTCAGCTATTATCAAGTAAACATATTTGCAATGACATTTAGAGATTATAGTTGCTTGTGTCATGCTTGATTAGCTATGAGTTATAATGGTTTACCTTGCGTGCCAACATGCTATTAGAATGATTATGATGTGACATGATGAGATGTTATCCTCCTTTGAATGAATTGAGTGACTCGACTTGGCACATGTTCACGCATGTAGTTGAAACAAATCAACATACCCTTCACGATATTTATGTTCATGGTGGATTATATCCTACTCATGCTTGTATTCGGTGTAAATTAATTTTAGTGCATGTTTACGACTGTTGTCGCTCTCTCAGTTGGTCGCTTCCCAGTCTTTTACTAGCCTTCACTTGTACTAAGCGGGAATACTGCTTGTGCATCCAAACTCCTTAAACCCCAAAGTTGTTCCGTATGAGTCCACTATACCTTCCTATATGCGGTACTTACCTGCCATTCCAAGTAAATTTGTATGTGCCAAACTCCAAACCTTCAAATGAAATTCTGTTTTGTATGCTCGAGCAACTCATGTTACAACTAGGGATGCCTATATCTTCCATGCTAGGTGGGTTATTCTCACGAGGAGTGGACTCCGCTCCTCATTCACGAGAAAGGGCTGGTAACCGGGATGCCCAGTCCCATGATCCAAAAAGATCAAAGCAAATCAAAATAATTAAACAAAACTCCCCCGGGGTTGTTGTATGTTGGAGGCACTCGTTGTTCCGAGCAAGCCATGGATTGATGCTTGTTGGTGGTTGGGGGAGTATAAAACTTTACCATTCTGTTTGGGAACTACCTATAATGCATGTAGTATGGAAGATACAACCATCTCATAGTTGTTGCGTTGACAGCAAAAGTATGCCGCTCAAAATATTATTCAATCTCTATTTTAAAATCGAGATCTGGCACCTCTACAAATCCCTGCTTCCCTCTGCAAAGGGCCTATCTATTTACTTTTATGTTGAGTCATCACCCTTCTTATTAAAAGCACCCGCTGGAGAGCACACTGTCATTTGCATTCATTACTATTGGTTTATATTGGGTATGACTTGACTGGATCTCTTTTACCATGAATTACAATGTTTAGTCAGTCCTTGATCTTTAAAGGTGCTCTGCATTTATGTTTTGCGGTCTCAGAAAGGGCTAGCGAGATACCATTTTGTTATATCATGTTATAATTATTTTGAGAGTGTTGTCATCCGAGTTTTATTATTATGGCTCGCTAGCTGATTATATTATTGATATGAGTAATTGTGAGACCTATGTGTTATTGTGAGTATGGTTAGTTCATAATATTTGCTGAAACTTGAATGCTGGCTTTTCATGTTTACAACAACAAGAGCAAACAGAGTTTGTAAAAGTTTTTCTTTTTCACTTTCAGTTTATCAACTGAATTTCTTGAGGACAAGCAAAGGTTTAAGCTTGGGGGAGTTGATACGTCTCCAACGTATCTACTTTTCCAAACACTTTTGCCCTTGTTTTGGACTCTAACTTGCATGATTTGAATGAAACTAACCCGGACTGACGATGTTTTCAGCAGAACTGCCATGATGTTGTTTTATGTGTAGAAAAGAAAAGTTCTCGGAATGTCCTGAAAATCCACGGAGGCACTTTTTGGAATTATTAAGAATTTTTGGTGAAAGAATAAACACCAGGGGGCCCACAGGCTGTCCACGAGACAGGGGCGCCCCCCCTAGGGCGCGCCCTCCTATCTCGTGGCCCCCCTGGATCTCCACTGACCTCAACTCCAACTCCATATATTCACGTTCGGGGAGAAAAAATCAAAGAGAAAGTTTCATCGCGTTTTACGACACGGAGCCGCCGCCAAGCCCTAATATCTCTCGGGAGGGCTGATCTGGAGTCCGTTCGGGGCTCCGGAGAGGGGGATTCGTCGTTGTCGTCATCATCAACCATCCTCCATCACCAATTTCATGATGCTCACCGCCGTGTGCGAGTAATTCCATCATAGGCTTGCAGGATGGTAATGGGTTGGATGAGATTTACCATGTAATCAAGTTAGTTTTGTTAGGGTTTGATCCCTAGTATCCACTATGTTCTGAGATTGATGTTGCTATGACTTTGCTATGCTTAATGCTTGTCACTAGGGCCCGAGTGCCATGATTTCAGATTTGAACCTATTATATTTTCATGAATATATGTGTGTTCTTGATCATTGCAAGTCTATAGTCACCTATTATGTGTTATGATCCGACAACCCCAAAGTGACAATAATCGGGATACTTCTTGGTGATGACCGTAGTTTGAGGAGTTCATGTGTTCACTATGTGCTAATGCTTTGTTCCGATTCTCTATTAAAAGGAGGACTTAAAATCCCTTAGGTTTCTCTAGGACCCCGCTTCCACGGGAGGGCAGGACAAAAGATGTCATGCAAGTTCTTTTCCATAAGCAGGTATGACTATTTACGGAATACATGCCTACATTACATTGATGAATTGGAGCTAGTTCAATATCATCCTATGTTATAGCTATTACATGAGGAATCACATCCGGCATAATTATCCATCACTGATTCATTGCCTACGAGCTTTTCATATATTGTTCTTCGCTTATTTACTTTTCCGTTGCTACTGTTACAACTACTACAAAAACCCAAAAACATTTATCTTTACTTTTGCTACCGTTACCTTTATTATCATACTACTTTGCTACTAAATACTTTGCTGCAGATACTAAGTTATCCAGTTGTGGTTGAATTGACAACTCAACTGCTAATATTCAAGAATATTCTTTGGCTTCCCTTGTGTCGAATCAATAAATTTGGGTTGAATACTTTACCCTCGAAAGCTGTTGAAATCCCCTACACTTGTAGGTTATCAAGCACCATGTTCAAGTAGAGGGTACAATGGGTTGCGGGAGAGTGGACCACTGAATATAGAGGGGGAAGGTGATGGATATGTTGGTGAAGATGACGACGGTGTTGGTGTAGATCGCGGTGATGATGATGGCCCCCGGCGGCATTTCGGAGCCACCGAAAGCGAGGGGGAGAGAGCCCCCCTTCTTCTTCTTCTTCCTTGACCTTCTCCCTAGATGGGATAAGGGTTTCCCCTCTGGTCCATGGTCTCCATGGCGTGGGAGGGGCGAGAGCCCCTCCGAGATTGGATCTGTCTCTCTGTCTCTCTCTCTGTTTCTGCATTCTCGGATTCTGCCCTTTCACCGTTCCTTATATATCCGGAGATCCGTAACTCCGATTGGATTGAAACCTTTGGCACGATTTATTTCCGAAAATTAGCTTTCTTGCGGCAAAAGAAGAGCAGCAACCGCCTTACGGGGTGCCCATGAGGGTCAGGGGCGCGCCTGCCCCCCTGGGGCGCGCCCCCTGCCTCGTGGCCCCCTCGGGCACCGTCTCATGTTGATTCTTCTTCCCAAAAATCATAAATATTCCAAAAATATTCTCTGTTCGTTTTTATCCCGTTTGGACTCCGTTTGATATGGGGTTTCTGCAAAACATAAAACATGCAACAAACAGAAACTAGGTACTGGATCAATATGTTAGTCCCAAAAATAGTATAAAAATTTGCCAAAAGTATATGAAAGTTGTAGAATATTGGCATGGAACAATCAAAAATTATAGATACGACGGAGACGTATCATCCCGCCGCGCGACCTTCATAGCACAGAGGTCCCGCCGCGCCGCCGAAGCAGCACGCAGGTCCCGCCCCACCGTCAATGCGGCAGACTGGTCCGGCAGCGCCGCCGAAGCAGAAGAGATGTCCCGTCGCACCACAAATGCAGCAGAGATGTCCTCCTGCGCTGCGGCGGCCTGGGAAAATGTCTCGTGGGCAGGCGAGGACTCTTACAGGCGCACTAACGGAGCTTATGATTTTTTTTGTTGAGTTTTCTGTTGTGAAGTTTTCAAGTTTTGGGTAAAGATTTGATGTACTATGGAATAAGGAGTGGCAAGAGCCTAAGCTTGGGGATGCCCAAGGCACCCCAAGGTAATACTCAAGGACAACCAAGAGCCTAAGCTTGGGGATGCCCCGGATGGCATCCCCTCTTTCGTCTTCATTCATCGGTAACTTTACTTGGAGTTATATTTTTATTCACCACATGATATGTGTTTTGCTTGGAGCGTCATTTTATTTTATTTTGTTTTGCTTGCTGTTTGAATAATATCCCAAGATCTGAAATTCTTAAATGTTAGAGAGTCTTTGCATAGTTGCATAATTATTCGACTACTCATTGATCTTCACTTATATCTTTCGGAGTAGTTTGTCATTTGCTCTAGTGCTTAACTTATATCCTTTTAGAGCACGGCGGTGGTTTTACTTTGAAGAAATAGACGAACTCTCATGCTTCACTTATATTATTTTGAGAGTCTTTTAGAACAACATGGTAATTTGCTTTGGTTATAAAATTAGTCCTAATATGATAGGCATCCAAGGTGGGTATAATAAAAACCTCCATATAGAGTGCATTGAATACTATGAGAAGTTTGGTACTTGATGATTGTTTTGAGATATGAAGATGGTGATATTAGAGTCGTGCTAGTTGAGTAATTGTGAATTTGAAAAATACTTGTGTTGAGGTTTGCAAGTCCCGTAGCATGCACGTATGGTAACCGTTGTGTAACAAATTTGAAGCATGAGGTGTTCTTTGATTGCTTTCCTTATGAGTGGCGGTCGGGGACGAGCGATGGTCTTTTCCTACCAATCTATCCCCCTAGGAGCATGCATGTAGTGCTTGGTTTTGATGACTTGTAGATTTTTGCAATAAGTATGTGAGTTCTTTATGACTAATGTTGAGCCCATGGATTATACGCACTCTCACCTTTCCATCATTGCTAGCCTCTTCGGTACTGTGCATTGCCCTTTCTCACCTCGAGAGTTGGTGCAAACTTCGCCGGTGCATCCAAACCCTGTGATATGATACGCTCTATCACACATAAACCTCTTTATATCTTCCTCAAAACAGCCACCATACCTACCTATCATGGCATTTCCATAGCCATTCCGAGACATGTTGCCATGCAACTTTCCGCCGTTCCGTTTATTATGACACGCTTCATCATTGTCATATTGCCTTGCATGATCATGTAGTTGACATCGTATTTGTGGCAAGGCCACCATACATAATTTTTCATACATGTCACTCTTGTTTCGTTGCCCATCCTTGTACACCGCCGGAGGCACTCATATAGAGTCATACTTTGTTCTAGTATCGAGTTGTAATCCTTGAGTCGTAAATAAATAGAAGTGGGATGATCATCATTATTAGAGCATTGTCCCAAAAAAAAGAAAGGCCAAAAAAAAGAGAAAGGCCAAATAAAAAAAGAGAAAAAAGGAAAAAAAGGAGAAAGGCCAAATAAAAAGAAAGGGCCAAAAGGGACAATGCTACTATCCTTTTCCACACTTGTGCTTCAAAGTAGCACCATGATCTTCATGATAGAGAGTTTATTATATTGTCACTTTCATATACTAGTGTGAATTTTTCATTATAGAACTTGGCTTGTATATTCCAACAATGAGCTTCCTCAAATGCCCCAGGTCTTCGTGAGCAAGCAAGTTGGATGCACACCCACTTAGTTTATTTTGTTGAGCTTTCATACATTTATAGCTCTAGTGCATCCGTTGCATGGCAATCCCCACTCCTCGCATTGACATCAATTGATGGGCATCTCCATAGCCCATTGATTATCCGCGTCAATGTGAGACTTTCTCCCTTTTTGTCTTCTCCACACAACCTCCATCATCATGTTCTATCCCACCTATAGTGCTATGTCCATGGCTAGCGCTCATATATTGCGTGAAAGTTGAAAAAGTTTGAGAATACTAAAGTATGAAATAATTGCTTGGCTTGTCATCGGGGTTGTGCATGATGGGAGCATTTTGTGTGACGAAAATGAAGCATGGCCAAACTATATGATTTTGTAGGGATGAGCTTTCTTTGGCTATGTTATTTTGAGAAGACATAATTGCTTGGTTAGTATGCTTGAAGTATTGTTATTTTTATGTCAATATTAAGCTTTTGTCTTGAATCTTTTGGATCTAAACATTCATGCCACAATAAAGAAAATTACATTGAAAATATGTTAGGTAGAATTACATCAAAAATTCTGTTTTTATCATTTACCTACTCGAGGACGAGCAGGAATTAAGCTTGGGGATGCTCGATACGTCTCCAACGTATCTATAATTTTTATTGTTCCATGCTATTATATTATCCATCTAGGATGTTTTTTATGCATTTATATGCTATTTTATATGATTTTTGGGACTAACCTATTAACCTAGAGCACAGTGCCAGTTTCAGTTTTTCCCTCGTTTTTGAGTATCGCAGAAAAGGAAAACCAAACGGAGTCCAATTGACCTGAAATTTCACAGAGATTATTTTTGGACCAGAAAAAGCCCACGGAGCATCGGAGATGGGCCAGAAGAGTCCCAAGGCAACCACGAGGGTGAGGGCGCGCCCTACCCCCCTGGGCGCACCCCCTACCTCGTGGCCACCTCGGAGACCCCCCTGACTTGTTCCCGACGCCAAAACCTCTTATATACCCAAACTTCCAGAACATAACCTAGATCGGGAGTTCCGCCGCCGCAAGCCTCTGTAGCCACCAAAAACCAATCGGGGCCCTGTTCCGACACCCTGCCGGAGGGGGGATCCCTCTTCGGTGGCCATCTTCATCATCCCGACACTCTCCATGATGAGGAGGGAGTAGTTCACCCTCGGGGCTGACGGTATGTACCAGTAGCTATGTGTTTGATCTCTCTCTCTCTCTCTCTCTCGTGTTCTTGAGGTGTTACGATCTTGATGTATCGCGAGCTTTGCTATTATAGTTGGATCTTATGATGTTTCTCCCCCTCTACTCTCTTGTAATGGATTGAGTTTTCCCTTTGAAGTTATCTTATCAGATTGAGTCTTTAAGGATTTGAGAACACTTGATGTATGTCTTGCATGTGCTTATCTGTGGTGACAATGGGATATCACGTGATCTACTTGATGTACGTTTTGGTGATCAACTTGCGGGTTCCGTGACCTCGTGAACTTATGCATAGGGGTTGGCACACGTTTCCGTCTTGACTCTCCGGTAGAAACTTTGGGGCACTCTTTGAAGTTCTTTGTGTTGGTTGAATAGATGAATCTGAGATTGTGTGATGCATATCATATAATCATACCCACTCATACTTGAGGTGACATTGGAGTATCTAGGTGACATTAGGGTTTTTGTTGATTTGTGTCTTAAGGTGTCATTCTAGTACAAACTCTAGGATAGATCGAACGAAAAGAATAACTTCGTGTTATTTTACTACGGACTCTTGAATAAATCGATCTGAAAGATAACTTTGAGGTGGTTTCGTACCCTACAATAATCTCTTCATTTGTTCTCCGCTAGTGACTTTGGAGTGACTCTTTGTTGCATGTTGAGGGATAGTTCTATGATCCAATTATGTTATTATTGTTGAGAGAACTTGCACTAGTGAAAGTATGAACCCTAGGCCTTGTTTCAACACATTGCAATACCATTTACACTCACTTTTATCATTAGTTACCTTGCTGTTTTTATATTTTCAGATTACAAAAACCTATATCTACCATCCATATTGCACTTGTATCACCATCTCTTCGCTGAACTAGTGCACCTATACAACTTACAATTGTATTGGGTGTGTTGGGGACACAAGAGACTCTTTGTTATTTGGTTGCAGGGTTATTTGAGAGAGACCATCTTCAACCTACGCCTCCCACGGATTGATAAACCTTAGGTCATCCACTTGAGGGAAATTTGCTACTGTCCTACAAACCTCTGCACTTGGAGGCCCAACAACGTCTACAAGAAGAAGGTTGCGTAGTAGACATCAGTTTCCCAACAGTGGCATCTGAGCCAGGTCTATGCGTAGATGATATGCACGAGTAGAACACAAAGAGTTGTGGGCGATGATCGTCATACTACTTACCACCAATTTCTTATTTTGATTCGGCGGTATTGTTGGATGAAGCGGCACGGACCAACCTTACATGACCACATTCATGAGACCGGTTCCACCGACAGACATGCAACTAGTTTTGCATTAAGGTGGCTAGCGGGTGTCTGTTTCTCCTACTTTAGTTGAATCGAATTTGACTGCGGCCGGCCCTTGTTAAAGGTTAAAACAACAAACTTGATAAATCACGGTTGTGGTTTTTGATGCGTAGTTAAGAACGATTCTTGCTAGAAGCCTGTAGCAGCCACGTAAAACTTGCAACAACAAAGTAGAGGACGTCTAACTTGTTTTTGCAGGGCATGTTGTGATGTGATATGGTCAAGACATGATGTGATATACGTTGTTGCGTGAGATGATCATATTTTGTAAAAGTTATCGGCAACTGGGAGGAGCCTTATGGTTGTCGCTTTATTGTATGAAATGCAAACGCCATGTAATTGCTTTACTTTATCACTATCATTAGCGATAGTTGTAGGAGCAATAGTTGGCGAGACGACCACGACGCTATGATGGAGATCAAGGTGTCGAGCTGGTGACAATGGAGATCATGACGATGCTTTGGAGATGGAGATCAAAAGCACAAGATAATGATGGCCATATCATGTCATATATTTTGATTGCATGTGATGTTTATCTTTTATGCATCTTATTTTGCTTAGTATGGCGGTAGTATTATAAGATGATCCCTTCACTAAATTTCAAGGTATAAGTGTTCTCCCTGAGTATGCACCGTTGCGAAAGTTTGTCGTGTTGAGACACCACGTGATGATCGGGTGTGATAGACTCTACGTTCACATACAACAGGTGCAAGACAGTTTTTGCACATGCGGAATACTCAGGTTAAACTTGACGAGCCTAGCATGTACAGACATGGCCTCGGAATACTGGAGACCGAAAGGTCGAACGTGAATCATATAATAGATATGATCAACATAGAGATGTTCACCATTGATGACTACTCCATCTCACATGATCATCAGACATGGTTTAGTTGATTTGGATCATGTATCATTTAGATGACTTGAGGGACGTCTATCTAAGTGGGAGTTCTTAAGTAATTTGATTAATTGAACTTAATTTATCATGAACTTAGTCATGATAGTTTTTGCATATCTATGTTGTAGATCAATGGCCCGTGATATCATTCCCTTCAATTTAATGCGTTCCTAGAGAAAGCTAAGTTGAAAGATGATGGTAGCAACTACATGGTCTCGGTCTGTAACTTGAGGATTATCCTCATTGCTGCATAGAAGAATTATGTCCTTGATTCACCGCTAGGTGAAAGGCCTGCTGCAGGAGCAGATGATGATGTTATGAACGTCTGGCAAGCTCGATCTGATGACTACTCGATAGTTCGATGTGCCATGCTTTACAACCTAGAATCGGGACTTCAAAGATGTTTTGAACATCATGAACCATATGAGATGTTCCAGGAGTTGAAGTTAATATTTCAACCAAATGCCCAAGGGTAGAGATATGAAGTCTCCAACAAGTTTTATAGCTGCAAGATGGAGGAGAATAGTTCTGTTAGTGAACGCATACTCAAAATGTTTGGGTATCATAATCACTTGACTCAGCTGGGAGTTAATCTTCCAGATGATAGTGTTATTGACAGAGTTCTTCAGTCACTGTCACGAAGCTACAAAGGCTTCATGATGAACTATAATATGCAAGGGATGGAGAAGACTATTCCCGAGCTCTTTGCAATGCTCAAAGCTGCAGAGGTAGAAATCAAGAAGGAGCATCAAGTCTTGATGGTTAACAAGACTACTAGTTTCAAGAAAAAAGGGCAAGGGAAAGAAGGGGAACTTCAAGAAGAATGGCAAGCAAGTTGCCACTCCCGGGAAGAAGCCCAAATCTGGACCTAAGCTTGAAACTGAGTGCTTATACTGCAAAGGGACTGGTCACTAGAAGCGGAACTGCCCCAAGTATTTGGCGGATAAGAAGGATGGCAAAGTGAACAAAGGTATATTTGATATACATGTTATTGATGTGTACCTTACTAATGCTCGTCGTAGCGCCTGGGTATTTGATACTGGTTCGGTTGCTCATATTTGTAACTCGAAACTGGGGCTACAGATTAAACATAGATTGGCTAAGGACGAGGTGACGATGCGCGTCGGGAATGGTTCCAAGGTCGATGTGATCGCCATCGGCATGCTACCTCCACATCTACCTTCGGATTAGTTTTAGATCTGAATAATTGTTATTTGGTGCCAGCGTTTAGCATGGACATTATATATGGATCTTGTTTATATCGAAACGGTTATTCATTTAAGTCAGAGAATAATGATTGTTCTATTTATATGAATAATATCTTTTATGGTCATGCACCCTTGAAGAATGGTCTATTTCTGTTGAATATCGATTGTGGTGATACACGTATTCATAGTATTGATGCCAAAAGATGCAAAGTTGATAATGATAGTGCACCATATTTGCGACAGTGCCGTTTAGGTCATATTGGTGTAAAGCGCATGAAGAAACTCCATGCAGATGGGCTTTTGGAATCACTTGATTATGAATCGTTTGATCCTTGCGAACCATGCCTCATGGGCAAGATGACTAAAACTCCGTTCTCCAAAACAAGGGAGCGAGCCAATGACTTATTGGAAATGATACATACCGATGTATGCGGTCCGATGAGTGTTGAGGCTCGCGGCGGGTATCGTTATTTTCTACATTCACAGATGATTTGAGCAGATATGGGTATATCTACTTGATGAAACACAGGTCTAACACATTTGTAAAGTTCAAAGAATTTCATAGTGAAGTGGAGAATCCTTGTAACAAGAAAATAAAGTTTCTACGATATGATCACGGAGGCGAATATTTGAGTTACGAGTTTGGCCTTCATTTAAAACAATGTGGAATAGTTTCACAACTCACGTCACCTGGAACACCACAGCGTAATCGTGTGTTCGAACGTCGTAACCGTACTTTATTAGATATGGTGCAATCTATGATGTCTCTTACCAATTTACCACTATCGTTTTGGGGTGATGCATTAGAGACAACTGCATTCATGTTAAATAGGGCACCATCTAAATCCGTTGAGACGATGATACGTCTCCAACGTATCTATAATTTTTGATTGTTCCATGCTATTATATTACCCCTTTTGGATGTTTATGGGCTTTATTTTACATATTTATATCGTTTTTGGGACTAACTACTAACCGGAGGCCCAGCCCGTATTGTTGTTTTTTTGTCTATTTCAGTATTTCGAAGAAAAGGAATATCAAACGGAGTCCAAACGGAATGAAACCTTCGGGAGCGCGATTTTTGAAACGAACATGATCCAGAGGACTTGGAGTGCAAGTCAAGAAGCAATCGAGGCGGCCAGGAGATAGGAGGGGGCGCCCACCCCTCCTGGGCGCGCCCCCTGTCTCCTGGGCCCCACGAGCGGCCACCGACATACTTCTTCCTCCTATATATACCTACGTACCCCGAAAACATCCAGGGAGCCAACGAAAAACAATTTCCACCGCCGTAACCTTCTGTATCCGCGAGATCCCATCTTGGAGCCTTCG
>NC_041385.1:260900331-260900895 GCF_002162155.2 Triticum dicoccoides | reverse complement strand
CGGTGCTTCGCCGGAGGGGGAATCGACCACAAAGGGCTTCTACATCAACACCATAGCCCCTCCGATGAGTTGTGAGTAGTTTACCACAGACATTCGGGTCCATAGTTATTAGCTAAAAGGCTTCTTCTCTCTTTTTGGATCTCAATACAATGTTCTCCCCCTCTCTTGTGGAGATCTATTCGATGTAAACTCTTTTTGTGGTGTGTTTGTCGAGATCCGATGAATTGTGGGTTTATGATCAAGTTTATCTATGAGAAATATTTGAATCTTCTCTGAATTCTTTTATGTATGATTGAGTTATCTTTGCAAGTCTCTTTGAATTTTCAGTTTGGTTTGGCCTACTAGATTGATCTTTCTTGCCATGGGAGAAGTGCTTAGCTTTGGGTTCAATCTTGCGGTGTACTTACCCAATGATAGAAAGGGTTGCAAGGCACATATTGTATTGTTGCCATCGAGGATGAAAATATGGGGTTTATATCTTGCTTGAGTTTATCCCTCTACATCATGTCATTTTTCTTAATGCATTACTCTGTTCTTATGAACTTAATACTCTAGATGCATGCT
>NC_041385.1:260895965-260900194 GCF_002162155.2 Triticum dicoccoides | reverse complement strand
GATAGCGATCGATGTGTGGAGTAATAGTAGTAGATGCAGGCAGGAGTCAGTCTACTTGTTGCGGATGTGATGCCTATATACATGATCATGCCTAGATAATCTCATAATTATTCGCTTTTCTATCAATTGCTCGACAGTAATTTGTTCACCCACCGTAATACTTATGCTATCTTGAGAGAAGCCACTAGTGAAACCTATGGCCCCCGGGTCTATCTTTTATCATATAAGCTTTCAATCTACTTTTATTTGCATCTTTACTTTTTGTATCTATATTATAAAATACCAAAAATATATTTATCTTATCATACTATCTCTATCAGATCACACTTTCGCAAGTGGCCGTGAAGGGATTGACAACCCCTTTATTGCGTTAGTTGCGAGTTCTTTGTTTGTTTGTGTAGGTGCGTGGGACTTTTGAGGAGCATCCTACTGGATTGATACCTTGGTTCTCAAAAACTGAGGGAAATACTTACGCTACTATTGCTGCATCATCCTTTCCTCTTCAAGGAAAACCAACGCAAGCTCAAGACGTAGCAAGAAGGATTTCTGGCGCCGTTGCCGGGGAGGTCTTCGCTCAAGTCAAGACATACCAAGTACCCATCACAAACTCATCTCCCTCGCATTTACATTATTTGTCATTTGCCTCTCGTTTTCCTCTCCCCCACTTCACCCTTGCCGTTTTATTCGCCCTATCTTTCCCAATCTTCTCCTCTCTTTTTCGCTTGCCTTTTTCTGTTTGCTTGTGTGTTGGATTACTTATTGCCATGGCGCAAGATAATACCAAATTGTGTGATTTCTCCAATACCAATAATAATGATTTCCTTAGTACTCCGATTGCTCCTCTTAATGATGTTGAGTCTTGTGAAATCAATACTGCTTTGCTGAATCTGGTTATGAAAGATCAATTCGCCGGCCTTCCTAGTGAAGATGCCGCTACTCTTCTAAACAACTTTGTTGATTTGTGTGATATGAAAAAGAAGAAAGATACGGATAATGATATTGTTAAATTGAAGTTATTTCTGTTTTCACTTAGAGATCGTGCTAAAGTTTGGTTTTCGTCTTTGCCTAAAAATAGTATTGATTCTTGGAACAAGTGCAAAGATGCTTTTATCTCTAAGTATTTTCCTCCCACTAAGATTATCACTCTTAGGAACGATATTATGAATTTTAAACAACTTGATCATGAGCATGTTGCCCAATCTTGGGAAAGAATGAAATTGATGATTCGCAATTGCCCTACTCATGGTTTGAATTTATGGATGATCATACAAAATTTTATGCCGGTTTGAACTTTGCTTCTAGAAATCTTTTAGATTTGGCCGTGGGAGGCACGTTTATGGAAATCACGTTAGGAGATGCTACAAAACTTCTTGATAATATTATGGCTAATTATTCTCAATTGCACACCGAAAGATCTTCTAGTAAAAAAGTGCATGCTATAGAAGAAATCAATGTTTTGAGTGGAAAGACGGATGAACTTATGCAATTGTTTGCTACTAAGAGTACTCCTCTTGATCCCAATGATATGCCTTTGTCTACTTTGATTGAGAATAATAATGAATTTATGGATGTGAATTTTGTTGGTAGGAATAGTTTTGGAAACAATGCTTATAGAGGAAACTTTAATTCTAGACCGTTCCCTAGTAATTCCTCTAATAATTATGGAAATTCCTACAATAATTCTTATGGTCATTTTAATAAGATGCCATCTGATTTTGAGAATAGTGTGAAAGAATTTATGATTTCTCAAAAGAATTTTAATGCTTTGCTTGAAGAAAAATTGCTCAAAGTTGATGATTGGGCTAGGAACGTTGATAGACTTTCGCTTGATGATGATTCTCTTAAAATTAGATCTACTCCTCCTAAGCATGATATCAATGAGTCTCTCAAAGCAATGAGAATTTCCATTGATGAGTGCAAGGAAAGAACCGTTAGATTGCGTGCTAAGAAAGATTGCTTTGTAAAGACGTGTTCTTCTAGTTTCCATGAACATAATGATGAAGATCTTAAAGTTATTGATGTGTCCCCTATTAGATCATTGTTTTACAATATGAATCTTGATAATAATGGGACTGGAGATGAGTCAACTTTAGTTAAAAGTGTCCCAATAATTCGGAGTTTTTAGATCTTGATGCTAAATTTGGTAAAAGTGGGATTGGAGAGGTCATGACTTTAAATAGCATTGAACCCACTATCTCAAATTTCAAGGAATTTGATTATGATAATTGTTCTTTAGAAGGTTGTATTTCCTTGTTGCAATCCGTTGTTAATTCTCCTCATGCTTATAGTTTTTTGAAATTGCATGCTTTGTTCCCCAACAAGACCGTTCTGCTTCGAGAATGCATGGACTCGACATGATCGGTCTATACAGGTTGTGGAGGAGTCTTGGCATATTTTCTTAAAAAGGAGTCTTGTCATATTGATACAAGTAATCCATAATGTATTTGTGATGCCTTGGGAGGGGTGCATGAGAGATTAAAGAGTTGGAGGAAATTTGATTGGTTCGGTTAAAAAACAATTAAAAACCTTGCGAGCTCGGTTAGAGAATGTTTGGGCAAATTCACTTTGTTGGGGACCTAAAAAGGGTGAAAAAGGAGTTGATGTCTGGAATTTCAGAATTGCCATCACAAGAGGAGGTGCCGGAGAAGCAGAGATCAAGGTATCAGTGGCTTGCTTAAGGTGATCCTAATACTTATATTTTTCCAGGCCAAGGCGAAGGAGCGATGGTGCACTAGTGAAATTAAATCGCTGAAGAGAGCGGATGGCTCAGTTGTAAACTTACAACCTGAATTGGAGATGGGGGTGATATGTTTTTATCAGGGACTTTCTACAAAATGAGATGGAACCAGCCTGGAGCTGGTAACTAAGTGGGTTGATCAGAAGGTCAATGATGCAATGAAAAACAAACAGTGTGCCCTAATGACTAATGATGAAATTGAGCAAGCTTTGATGATGCTCCCAGATATATCACTAGGCCCCGATGGATTCACAATCAATTTTTACATCCATCATTGGAATGTACTAATATATAATTGTGTGTTTGGAAGTGAGGAATTTATTTGAAGAGGGACAAATGCCTGAGATGGTCAATTCCATGGTGTTAGTGCTTATAGTGGAGTTTATATCAAAGCTTATGGTCTTACGTGCATGCTAGCTTTATGTCGACATCAAAATAGAGAGCTACAATATTGGTCTTACGAGGCCATGCTAGATCCTTGATCAGAGGCCAAGCGTTATGGTATGGTCAAACTGCTAACTCTTTAATCGTGGAGGCCCTTGCTGTCAGGGATGGAATCAAGCTCGCTTGTGATCTAGGTCTTGGCAACATCACGGTAGAAATTGATGCAAGTGAGGTAGTAAAGTTGTGGAGGGGTCGGGATCAGGGTTGAAACTAAAATTGCATCGATTCTCAAAGAGATTGAAGAGCTCACCAGCAACTTGAATTTTTTTCCAAGTGAACTTCATTGGACACGAGGCAAATGAAGGGGCACATCTTTGTGCCAAGCAGGCTTCTGCTAGTAGAAGATACCTTTGGATCAATTTTATACCTAGTTTCTAGTTGTTTATCTACAAAATGATTCTAAGCCCACTGATTAATTAATGAAAGCTCTTGATTAAAAAAAGGGATCATCTTCGCTGGAAAACGTTCATCGGGGGTTGGCATTTGCGAATGTTTTCCATGGCATTTTTTAGGGGAAAGCCACTTGGCGCACTTTATTAAAATCAATTCAAAGTTACATCGTCTATGATGTCTTAAAGTAAAAAACCTGGGAGGATCACCATCCCAAATAAAAGTAGAATTTTGATTGAAACTATGTCTAGCAAGGTTGTGCGCCAATCTATTAGCCCCCCTAGGGCAATGAGCGAAGGATACCGCACCAATACAATATGCTTTTTGAAAACAACCAGCCAAATAGAGTATAGTGGCTCCAAATCTCAATCACGCCATTGCATACTTGAATAACTTCCAGCTAGTCAGATTCAACAATGACTTGTTGACAGCCAAGTCCTTCAACGAACTCTAGTTTTCACCGAATAGCCATTCCTTCCGTTGTTGTTGCATCAAGGATATGATGCAACAGTCAGGATGCTCCTGCAAGAGCCTCTCTGTGGCTGTTTCGAAGAATTGTCGCCGCTGCAACCGTTCCATCTTCAAAAAGTGGCATCAACATTTAGTTTATAAGAATTGACAGGAGGTTTCACCCACATAATTTTATCCGGTTTCTGAA
>NC_041385.1:260892621-260895955 GCF_002162155.2 Triticum dicoccoides | reverse complement strand
GTTCTTGCCCTGACCAAATTCTGGTCGCTGCCATCATATATACCATGCCCAGAACACCAAAGACCCTCGGAATCCCAACCTACTAAGAACAGGCGACTGTCTCCCCGGTTGCGTGAGTAATTCTTCAAGGATCACACTACCTGACCTGTCAATATGAATGACTTTGCCTATCGTGTCATGTAACCCGAGTTTCTTCCATACTTCTTTTGCTCTTTCACGTGCAAACATCAGATGCCACATATCTTCCGGCCCTTGCTTGCATACTGGGCATTGAGGTTGTACCTTGATGTATCCGTTTGGTAAGATCAACATCCCCGGGACAATACCATGTGAAGCACGCCATGCGAAAATTTTCACCTTGCTTGGATTTTGTAACTTCCACAAAATATTCCATACCAGGTTTGCATTCCTAGCTCCTTGGCCATCACCCTGCCTAGTTTGAGCACCGAATTGATGTTCCCATTCAACATAGTAAGCTGATCGGGCCGAGAATGAGAACGACTTTGTATACCGCCATGCCACAAAATCTTCAGTCATGTTCGTGCTCAAGGGGATTTTTAAAATTCTTTCCGCATCCACCCAAATAAAATTATCTCTAGTCAGAGCCTCATCCACAGTCATGTATAGGAATCAATTAAATCATCTATATTTTGTAGAAGTCTTTGTCCTTTTACAGTTATTACTTTCCTATTCAGACTACTAGGCATCCAATGGTCCTCCCATATGTTGATATTTGCTCCAGTACCAACTCTTTATATGTGTCCTCTCGTAGCCCAGCTATTATGCTTCGCCAAGTAAAAGAGGATCCTTTTTCGGACCCGCTTTCAGTAAATTTCCATCGGGTAATACTTAGCTCCGAGAATAGTTGCACACAAATAATTTGGTGTTGTGATCAACCTCCAAATTTGCTTTGCTGACTCTAAACCCCATGCCTCCATTCTTTTTTGGTACACACATTTTCCACCACGCCCACCAATGCATTCTTTTTTATTTTAAAGTACCTCCTCACCAAAAGCTAGACATTTCATCTGTTATGAGATTACAAATCTTTTTAGGAATACTAAAAACTGCCATAACAAAAACAGGGAGAGACTGAATAACAACTTTGAATAAAATTTCTTTGCCACCCATCGAAAGGAATTTTTCTCGCTGTTGACACCAGATTTTGGCACAGTCAAGAACTTATTTAAAATGGCCTCAAATGGAGAAGTATTCTACATGAAAAAGTTTCGTATTGTCGATACGAACATCTTTGAAGTTTGGGCCATCACCATTTGATCTCATCTCGAAGGCCGAAGTTGTGTTCGAAATACTGAGATTTTGTATTCAGAACACTATTCGGCACATTACGCCCCCAAGACTGCCTCGTATGGAAAAATTATCTACATGGATTGTCTTCGTCTCGTCGAAACGATCGATTTTTATATAAGAAACATCCCAATCCGAGTTCGTATGCAAAAGTTAGAGCCATCCGAATACAGCACTATCACGAGCCAAAAGTGGCGCGCCCCACCAGACACCCTGTCTGATGGGTAGCGCGAATAACAGCCTGTGTTGCACGAGTGATTTGACCCTCAAGATGAACTCTAATCAAAAAACGTTCAACATAAAAGTTGTTCGTATCGTCGTAACGGTCAAGATTGCTTTTGGGCTCGTTTCCATCCGAGGTCGTTTACCACCTCAAAAGTTACCCGCAAGGTGCAGCCAGTTTAAACCGAACAGTTTTGGAAAGTTCGGACAAAACCAATCCGAATTTGACTAGGGTTTTGGACGTGAATCCAAGCCTTTTCCTTGCACGGGAAGTCCAGCCGCCTCTTATATACCTGAGGGGTGATGGCCGATTGAACAACACACAATCGATCAATCAATCTACCACTTTTTATCTTTTATCTTTTCTCCTTAACCCTAGTTCTTCTTCTTCCTCGTTCTTCGTTCGTTCTTCTTCATTGCAGGGCGGCGAACCTCGAGGCCCTAGGGGCGATCAGGTCGACCTAGGGCAGCCCATAGCCGCCGCGCGCCCAGACGGGGTCCCTCCCGGGCGTGTGGGGTTTCGGGTCCCAAAAGCGCCGGCTTGCTGTCTTGCGTATCGCGCTAGAAGTCGGCCTCCCGCGGTGTGAGTTGCGGAGCATATCCCTCGGCGCTACGGGTACACATCGACGTGTTCGTGTGACGCGTTCCAGCGTCAACACACTTTTTGGCGACTCCGCTGGGGACGAAGCTTCGAACGGTCTCCGGCCCGTTCTTGCTACAAAGAGATCGTCATCTAGGGTTTGCAATCTACAAAGGTAATATGAATACCCAATCCCTTTATGTAGATGCAAATAATTCATATGGTGTTACTAAATCGTTCAATGAGTATACTCTATCGGCCAACCCTAGTTTTTTCAATCATGCAACTAACTACGTGCAAGGGCCGATTCAAAGTAATTTATATACTTCAACTTCTTATGATATTAGTAACATGCACCATATGTATCCCAACTCACACGCATCGGCAACCCAGCAAATTCATATGCCGATGAGCAACATGATGAGTTCGATTAATCAATTTGAAACACCCCAAGTTAGAATTTCCAATGCCATACGAGAAAGTGTTTCACCCTTTTATTCATCGGCAGCTAATGTGCAATATAGTAATCCAACTATGCCGATGAATGAGAGAATTGGCCATGCTACTAGTGGCTATTCGGCCAGTTACTCTCAACCGTCATATGCTACATCTCATGTTACTAATTCTTCGGCACCATACACAACTGTAGATGCTCATAATTCGGCTTCACACCTTCATGGTTATAGCCGAATGAATGTAAATTTTACAGGAGCGGTTGTGCCCAACATTGTAGGGGATGAGGTAGTGGTGGCTGCATTGAAGAGTTTAGCCCAAAATAAGAGAATTAGTGCTCTTTGCCTTGAACAACATGAAAAGGGGCTATTTCCTGATTATGCCGCAATAAAAGCTAGAGTTTTGCAAGAAGATGAATCTTTGCCAATTGATAAAATTGGCGAGCAAAAGGATGGTCTTACAACAATGCATATGCCTTCACCTAGTACTATATCATATTATACACCCCCTACACAATTGCAAAATTTCGGCAACACCCGTGTGTCATTGCCGAAAGAATCTAAAAGCATTGGGGGGCAATCATATCTGGAGTGGGCTGAAATTGAGAAAAAGCTTAAAGCTAATTTTGCTGCTCGCCGTCAGAAACAAATAGAAAAAGAATTGGCTCAAATAAAAGAAGCATCGCCAATTGGTAGTATCAATAAAAAGAAGGATGATTCGGAACATGAAAGTGCTTCGGTTGAAAAATCCGAATCAAGTAGTATATATTCT
>NC_041385.1:260842192-260883137 GCF_002162155.2 Triticum dicoccoides | reverse complement strand
GTTCTTGCCCTGACCAAATTCTGGTCGCTGCCATCATATATACCATGCCCAGAACACCAAAGACCCTCGGAATCCCAACCTACTAAGAACAGGCGACTGTCTCCCCGGTTGCGTGAGTAATTCTTCAAGGATCACACTACCTGACCTGTCAATATGAATGACTTTGCCTATCGTGTCATGTAACCCGAGTTTCTTCCATACTTCTTTTGCTCTTTCACGTGCAAACATCAGATGCCACATATCTTCCGGCCCTTGCTTGCATACTGGGCATTGAGGTTGTACCTTGATGTATCCGTTTGGTAAGATCAACATCCCCGGGACAATACCATGTGAAGCACGCCATGCGAAAATTTTCACCTTGCTTGGATTTTGTAACTTCCACAAAATATTCCATACCAGGTTTGCATTCCTAGCTCCTTGGCCATCACCCTGCCTAGTTTGAGCACCGAATTGATGTTCCCATTCAACATAGTAAGCTGATCGGGCCGAGAATGAGAACGACTTTGTATACCGCCATGCCACAAAATCTTCAGTCATGTTCGTGCTCAAGGGGATTTTTAAAATTCTTTCCGCATCCACCCAAATAAAATTATCTCTAGTCAGAGCCTCATCCACAGTCATGTATAGGAATCAATTAAATCATCTATATTTTGTAGAAGTCTTTGTCCTTTTACAGTTATTACTTTCCTATTCAGACTACTAGGCATCCAATGGTCCTCCCATATGTTGATATTTGCTCCAGTACCAACTCTTTATATGTGTCCTCTCGTAGCCCAGCTATTATGCTTCGCCAAGTAAAAGAGGATCCTTTTTCGGACCCGCTTTCAGTAAATTTCCATCGGGTAATACTTAGCTCCGAGAATAGTTGCACACAAATAATTTGGTGTTGTGATCAACCTCCAAATTTGCTTTGCTGACTCTAAACCCCATGCCTCCATTCTTTTTTGGTACACACATTTTCCACCACGCCCACCAATGCATTCTTTTTTATTTTAAAGTACCTCCTCACCAAAAGCTAGACATTTCATCTGTTATGAGATTACAAATCTTTTTAGGAATACTAAAAACTGCCATAACAAAAACAGGGAGAGACTGAATAACAACTTTGAATAAAATTTCTTTGCCACCCATCGAAAGGAATTTTTCTCGCTGTTGACACCAGATTTTGGCACAGTCAAGAACTTATTTAAAATGGCCTCAAATGGAGAAGTATTCTACATGAAAAAGTTTCGTATTGTCGATACGAACATCTTTGAAGTTTGGGCCATCACCATTTGATCTCATCTCGAAGGCCGAAGTTGTGTTCGAAATACTGAGATTTTGTATTCAGAACACTATTCGGCACATTACGCCCCCAAGACTGCCTCGTATGGAAAAATTATCTACATGGATTGTCTTCGTCTCGTCGAAACGATCGATTTTTATATAAGAAACATCCCAATCCGAGTTCGTATGCAAAAGTTAGAGCCATCCGAATACAGCACTATCACGAGCCAAAAGTGGCGTGCCCCACCAGACACCCTGTCTGATGGGTAGCGCGAATAACAGCCTGTGTTGCACGAGTGATTTGACCCTCAAGATGAACTCTAATCAAAAAACGTTCAACATAAAAGTTGTTCATATCGTCGTAACGGTCAAGATTGCTTTTGGGCTCGTTTCCATCCGAGGTCGTTTACCACCTCAAAAGTTACCCGCAAGGTGCAGCCAGTTTAAACCGAACAGTTTTGGAAAGTTCGGACAAAACCAATCCGAATTTGACTAGGGTTTTGGACGTGAATCCAAGCCTTTTCCTTGCACGGGAAGTCCAGCCGCCTCTTATATACCTGAGGGGTGATGGCCGATTGAACAACACACAATCGATCAATCAATCTACCACTTTTTATCTTTTATCTTTTCTCCTTAACCCTAGTTCTTCTTCTTCCTCGTTCTTCGTTCGTTCTTCTTCATTGCAGGGCGGCGAACCTCGAGGCCCTAGGGGCGATCAGGTCGACCTAGGGCAGCCCATAGCCGCCGCGCGCCCAGACGGGGTCCCTCCCGGGCGTGTGGGGTTTCGGGTCCCAAAAGCGCCGGCTTGCTGTCTTGCGTATCGCGCTAGAAGTCGGCCTCCCGCGGTGTGAGTTGCGGAGCATATCCCTCGGCGCTACGGGTACACATCGACGTGTTCGTGTGACGCGTTCCAGCGTCAACACACTTTTTGGCGACTCCGCTGGGGACGAAGCTTCGAACGGTCTCCGGCCCGTTCTTGCTACAAAGAGATCGTCATCTAGGGTTTGCAATCTACAAAGGTAATATGAATACCCAATCCCTTTATGTAGATGCAAATAATTCATATGGTGTTACTAAATCGTTCAATGAGTATACTCTATCGGCCAACCCTAGTTTTTTCAATCATGCAACTAACTACGTGCAAGGGCCGATTCAAAGTAATTTATATACTTCAACTTCTTATGATATTAGTAACATGCACCATATGTATCCCAACTCACACGCATCGGCAACCCAGCAAATTCATATGCCGATGAGCAACATGATGAGTTCGATTAATCAATTTGAAACACCCCAAGTTAGAATTTCCAATGCCATACGAGAAAGTGTTTCACCCTTTTATTCATCGGCAGCTAATGTGCAATATAGTAATCCAACTATGCCGATGAATGAGAGAATTGGCCATGCTACTAGTGGCTATTCGGCCAGTTACTCTCAACCGTCATATGCTACATCTCATGTTACTAATTCTTCGGCACCATACACAACTGTAGATGCTCATAATTCGGCTTCACACCTTCATGGTTATAGCCGAATGAATGTAAATTTTACAGGAGCGGTTGTGCCCAACATTGTAGGGGATGAGGTAGTGGTGGCTGCATTGAAGAGTTTAGCCCAAAATAAGAGAATTAGTGCTCTTTGCCTTGAACAACATGAAAAGGGGCTATTTCCTGATTATGCCGCAATAAAAGCTAGAGTTTTGCAAGAAGATGAATCTTTGCCAATTGATAAAATTGGCGAGCAAAAGGATGGTCTTACAACAATGCATATGCCTTCACCTAGTACTATATCATATTATACACCCCCTACACAATTGCAAAATTTCGGCAACACCCGTGTGTCATTGCCGAAAGAATCTAAAAGCATTGGGGGGCAATCATATCTGGAGTGGGCTGAAATTGAGAAAAAGCTTAAAGCTAATTTTGCTGCTCGCCGTCAGAAACAAATAGAAAAAGAATTGGCTCAAATAAAAGAAGCATCGCCAATTGGTAGTATCAATAAAAAGAAGGATGATTCGGAACATGAAAGTGCTTCGGTTGAAAAATCCGAATCAAGTAGTATATATTCTAAATCCATCAAATCCAACGAGGCAAGCATTATTGAGAAAGGGCATGGCAAGCATAGGAAAACAACGGTGCTTGATTTTTCTGAAGTTAATGGAACCTACTTCCTGCCCTATGAGTTCTGTGCCGTAGAAATTGACAAGCCTCAAGGACAAGAACAAGTAGCCGAACAAAGTTCGGCTGACATGGATCTTCAAAGCAATGATGCACAGAATCAAGAAAAAGATGATGACAAGGTGTTGGGGAGCCATCCAAAGACGAAGCAAGATGTTCTTCAAGTGGCACCACCATCATGCTCTCCCAACATATTTGAAGAGGTATGCATAGCGGGTAATTTACCTATTTTCAGATTTGGTCACAACTTTATTGTTGATGCATCTATTAGAAAAATCCTCATAGGTAATTTTGAAAGACCAATGAAGAAGGGTAATTTACTTGTTAGCAATAAAATTGTTTTAGAACATATTGGTCAACCAATTGTGCCATTTATAAAGACCGATAATGACTTATTATTGCAGCCAAAGCTTTCCCCGTTGCTTTATCTAAAGTTCATATCTATTTGGGTAGCTTTGCTTATTTCATACTTGGCTTGCACTTGGTCTCAATTGAGACATGTATGTTCTAACTATTTTTATTTTAGAAATTTAAAGCCAAGGTTAAATTCTGTTGAGAAAACTGATGCTACTATAATATCTTACCCAAAGACATCGGAGATAGAGTGCAAAACACAATGCATAGCCGAATGGTGTGATGCAAAATCTGAATCATTCGTTTGCTTAACTCCAAAGCCGTTCTCACAACAAGATCGGCTAGAGAATGAAAAGTTTACCTTCAATTCAAGCATGTGTGATCAAATATTTGATTTGTTGTTGCAAAATAATTATATTAGAATTCTTGATCACCATGTTGAACCATCTATTCAGGGACGAATGTATTGTAAGTTGCATGATTCGTCCAAGCATAATTTTGAGGATTGCAACATGTTTCGTCAAATAGTTAAATCGGCCATTGATAAAGGACGATTGAAATTTGTTGAGACACCAAGAGATGACCAGTCTATTTCGATTGGTCCCGATGGTAGAAAGTTTTTGCATCGGCTGATTCAAGCCGATCCATTTGAAAAGAAGGTAAAAACTACAGGTGATGGGATCAAGCTTTCAAGTAAATAAGTTGTTGAAGAGCATAATGAACATAATCTTGAGGGCAAGAATTCCATTGAAGCTACAATGGAGACGCTAAGGACTGGGGGGCAACAAGCAAATGCAATGATCGATGAAAGCAAACCAGAAGAAAACAAAGGCCGAAATAAGCGCAAGTGTAAGAGATCAAAAGTCACCTTCGCTGAACTATTGGATAAATATCAAAAGAAGAGTGAAGATAAGAATGCTTATCGTCCAAATCATGCAAAGAAACCAAGGTCACCCCCAAGGCGCAAATATGAGGATCGGTATTGGCAAAGTGATAATTTTAATGAAACATATTCATATCCTTATTTTGGGCCGCCAATGCCAATGCCGTGGATGCCTCCCTATGCTCATATAGATACATATTCATCATGGGACAGGTATGATACAAGGGCACATTCTCTATCTTATTCTAGACCATCTCACCAATACTATGCAGCTCCAAGAAGATCAACATTTGAACAATCACGCTTCAAAGACCGTTTCAATCATAAGGAATCGGTCCAGAGCTCAAGGAAGAAGAAAGAGGTGGTCAAGCAGGTTTACCGCATTAAGAGAGATGGTCATAAGAGTGCAATTTCAGATTTGATCTCAAATGAAAAAGAGCCAATTAAAGTGTTGACATTGGCTACTAAAGGCAATGAGACAAAGCAACCAATTATTGAGAATCGAAGTGCCAAATCTGAAGAAAAGAATTTGAGAGTGCACAAGGCCAAAAAGGAATTGCCATTGGTCAAAATAGAATCACAGCCGAGATGCCCGCTTGGCTTATCGTATTGGCAAAAGAAGAAATTACAAAAACTTAGTGCACAAGAACTTGAAGAAAGGAACATGGCATGGGTTCCCAAAGGAAGTGCTCAAAATAAGAATTATGTGCAAGCTTCCATTACAAGAAGTGCGGCAAAGGTGAAGAAGGAAAAGTGTGAAAACTACGAAGGACCAAGCCGAAGGTTTCAACATCTTTGGTCTACACATTATCCATATTCTGCAACTATGCCATTAATGCCTATGCCATGGAATTTGTCATCAGGTATGCTTGGAAACCCTCAATGGGCTTATTTTAATCCATGGATGCAATATAATTTCTTACATCATGAAAGGGTATTGCCAAATCACTATACATTTGATTAGCTACAAGTTTGTTGCTGATCCAAAGGACCGAAATACTTGATTTGTCATTTCGTTTGTTTATTTCGGCTATATGTGCTTCGAATGAAGTTTACATGGTAATGGCCGATATTTATTTATCGTCCTAAGATTATGTCAATGCATGGTCAGTGTGGTATCCAAACATCGTCCTTAGTTCAATAGGAGACCAAAACAAGCCTCATACAACTTAAAATATGTTTGCACAATAATAAAAGCCGAATATGAAAATTTATTTGGTTTGGAGCTTTTGGTTGCTGTAGGTGCTATACAGATTGAGGCTTTCAGTGATTCATTATAAGTAGTGCAACAAATATACAAGGGTTATCAATGTTTTGACGAATCACTTATAGTTTATCTTGGGATATGTCTAGATGCAAAATTTACCTTGGGTTGCTTTAATATCCTTCATATATCTAGACATGACAATTCGAAAGAGTTGGCACAGCAAGCATCCGGCTACTATGTTAACCATGGTGTATTGTATTATTTCTATCAATAGCTGATGCTAGGTCTTGTCAACATAGGTAAGGCCGAACTGAAGCCAACCGCTTCGGCCACTAATGAAACTTTTATGCAGGCGAAGTAAGGATTGGAGAAAATTTATTATTGATTATCAGCAAAATCCTAGCAAAAGGGTGAATAATATGGTTCCGAGGATGACCTTGAGATACATATCTGTGGGACTTTATCATCGGATTGTTAAGGAAGTTGAGAAAGTTTCACCCAAGCTTGCGTCAAAATATTCACACAAGCAATGGCCGATATAAACCTATCGTCCTAAGAATATGCCAAAATGGCCGATGGAGTGTTGACATCGTCCTTAGAACAAGCTATGTGCAAGTTATTTTTCGGCACACAGGCTTTGCCGAAAAACAGGGGGGCATGTGTTGACACCAGATTTTGGCACAGTCAAGAACTTATTTAAAATGGCCTCAAATGGAGAAGTGTTCTACATGAAAAAGTTTCATATTGTCGATACGAACATCTTTGAAGTTTGGGCCATCACCATCTGATCTCATCTCGAAGGCCGAAGTTGTGTTCGAAATACTGAGATTTTGTATTGAGAACACTATTCGGCACATTACGCCCCCAAGACTCCTCGTATGGAAAAATGATCTACATGGATTGTCTTCGTCTCGTCGAAAAAATCGATTTTGATATAAGAAACATTCCAATCCGAGTTCGTATGCAAAAGTTAGAGCCATCCGAATACAGCACTATCACGAGCCAAAAGTGGCGCGCCCCACCAGACACCATGTCTGATGGGTAGCGCGAATAATAGCCTGTGTTGCACGAGCAATTTGACCCTCAAGATGAACTCTAATCAAAAAACGTTCAACATAAAAGTTGTTCGTATCGTCGAAACGGTCAAGATTGCTTTTGGGCTCGTTTCCATCCGAAGTCGTTTACCACCTCAAAAATTACCCGCAAGGTGCAGCCAGTTTAAACTGAACAGTTTTGAAAAGTTCGGACAAAACCAATCTGAATTTGACTAGGGTTTTGGACGTGAATCCAAGCCTTTTCCTTGCACGGGAAGTCCAGCCGCCTCTTATATACCTGAGGGGTGATGGCCGATTGAACAACACACAATCGATCAATCAATCTACCACTTTTTATCTTTTATCTTTTCTCTTTAACCCTAGTTCTTCTTCTTCCTCGTTCTTCGTTCGTTCTTCTTCATTGCAGGGCGGCGAACCTCGAGGCCCTAGGGGCGATTAGGTCGACCTAGGGCAGCCCATAGCCGTCACGCGCCCAGACGGGGTCCCTCCCGGGCGTGTGGGGTTTCGGGTCCCAAAAGCGCCGGCTTGCTGTCTTGCGTATCGCGCTGGAAGTCGGCCTCCCGCGGTGTGAGTTGCGGAGCATCTCCCTCGACGCCGCGGGTACACATCGACGTGTTCGTGTGACGCAACACTCGCCAGACCTTCCGTCGCTTTATTACTCTCCCAATAAGATGAATAAAACTGTCACTTAGCATGTCAATTCTTCATAGAGAAAACATTTTCTTTTGAAAAACTGTCATCATTTGATCTCGATCAAACAGCTGCAAGGCGTTCGCTGTGAGTTTCTTTCCAAAGAACCTTTGCCGGCTAGCATTATACTCCATCCGTTCCGAAATACTTGTCGAAGAAATGGATATATCTAGATGTATTTTAGTTTTAAATACATTCATTTTTATGCATTTCTTCTACGAGCGGACGGAGAGAGTACTACCGAGGAAAGAAAAGCATCTGCGTCGCCTTCCTCCCAAAACCCAAATCGAACTCGCGGCGATCTCTCGCCTTCCCAAACCAACAGACTCTGTACGGTCTTCTCGCTCTCGCGCCCCTCCCACAGTTTGTAGCGTGGCTGGCAGCAGCAGGGTGCCTCGCCGGCAGCTCTAATCTTGGCACTGAGCTGTGCCTCCAACGTGTTTGAGTGAATGCGCAGGTGGACGCGCTTGCTTTCTTCCACGCACTAGATCTTGTGAATTTTCCGTCTCCACCTGATTTTGAGATTCACCGCTGACCATGGCTGACGCCTCCGCCGGCGGCGGTTCCCTGGATGAATACCCAACCATCGACCCAACCTCTTTCGACGTGGTCCTCTGCGGCACCGGCCTCCCGGAGTCCATCCTCGCCGCTGCCTGCGCGGCCGCCGGGAAGACCGTCCTCCACGTCGACCCCGACCCCTTCTACGGCTCCTTCTACTCCTCCATCCCGCTCCCTTCCGTCCCTTCCTTCCTCTCCGCCGACTCCTCCACCCCCTGCCCGTCCTCCCCAACCACAACCTCCTCCGCCACCGCTGAATACACCGCCGTCGATCTCGAGCGCCGCAGTCTGTACTCGGAGGTTGAGACCTCGGGGACGGTTCCCGAACTGTCCAGGCGCTTCACGGTCGACCTGGTGGGTCCCAGGGTGCTGTACTGCGCCGACGAGGCCGTGGACCTTCTTCTGAGGTCAGGAGGAAGCCACCATGTGGAGTTCAAGAGCGTGGAAGGGGGCAGCCTCATCTACTGGGATGGTGCGCTCTGCCCGGTGCCAGACTCTAGGCAGGCCATCTTCATGGACAGCACACATCGGTCTAAGGAGAAGCTTAATCTTAGGGATAATCTTAAGGAGAAGACCCTCTTGTTCAGATTCTTCAAGCTTGTCCAGTCACACATTGCCGCATCATCTTCTGGCGGTAAGGATGGGGAGGGCCAAGCCTCTGGTAAGATATCTGAGGAGGACTTGGACCTCCCCTTTATCGAATTCCTCAAGAAACAGCAGCTTCAACCCAAGATTAGAGCGTAAGAGCATGCTCAAGTGTTTTAGCGTATTCTATTTTTAATAGCAATTTGACTGATGTAGGTTTCTGTGTCTTATTTATAGGGTTGTGCTATATGCAATTGCCATGGCAGATTATGATCAAGATGCCGCAGACACATGCGAGAAATTGCTAACAACAAGAGATGGAATCAAGACCCTAGCTCTTTATTCCTCGTCCATTGGGAGGTCACTTTGCTCGCTTGAACCTTTTTCTGGTCCTCTTTTGAGAAGACATATCTTCTACTCCCTCCGTCCCAAAATAAGTGTCTCAACTTTGTACTAATTTTAGTACAAAGTTGTACTAAGGTTGAGACACTTATTTTGGGACGGAGGAAGTATGATGTATATAGTGTAACATGTGGTGATTTTATATGTGAATTGCTGTGGTCTAAATTTCTATATGTGCTCATGTTTTCTGCAACAGGTTTGCTAATGCCCAAGGTGCTTTCATTTATCCTATGTACGGGCATGGTGAGCTACCGCAAGCTTTCTGTCGCTTTGCTGCTGTTAAGGGTGCCCTATATGTAAGATGTTATTCTCAGCTATGCTATTTTTCTTTCTGATGAATCTTACATATACTATTACTAGAACGTGATGATATGGTATAGACTGCCCTTTGGTTGTACCCTGTTGCTTTGGCTTAATAATAATCGTGCAGCTATATGATCTTTCTGGCCCCATGATTTGTAAGCCTCTGTTGCAACCTAACTGGAACGTAGTGATGATGTGGTAGGCCAAGGGTTTAGCACCTCTCTACTGGAATGACCTGCCCTTTCAAACAAGAACATGGCCAATTATCCTGTAAAGTATTGTCTTTTTGTGTGACTCTCTTGATACTTAGACTCTGGTATATCTCTCTTCTGTCAATCAGGTGTTGCGGATGCCAGTCACAGCCCTCCTCGTGGACCAGGTATGATAAAATTTAAGCTCTATGCTGGACGTGTCTGTGCCAATGTTTGTCTGTCTGATATAGTCAATTGTACAATATAATCTTTCCTTTTTGTTGCTCAGTTTTTATATATTTTTGTTATGGATTTTACTGTCATCTTCAAATATGTACCAACAAATCGCAAATCGGCATAGGATTCCATGACACCCACTTGATCCAGCAAAGATGAGTAGAGAGAATTGGCAAAATTACCTGCTGCTGCTGCTAGAAAAGATGCAGTGTTACCATAATTAGGTTCTCCTGTACTATCATAGTCTGGAATAAGATAAAACAATCAGCAAAATTCAATTTTTTTGGCATCTTTAGATGGTGAAATTTGTTGGCAACCACCAAGGTTATGCATCTCAGTCCTGAGCTCAACAAGAATAGTTCTGCGGAAGTGTTTGTCCAATCTGCAAATCGGTCAGGGAGAGCCTGATTCAAAGTAGATGCATGGGATATTTTTTTTTTCCACTCAGGATAAGAATGAGGTCACGGGTTCAAGTCCTGGAAACAGCCTCCTGCAGAAATGTAGGGAAAGGCTGCGTACAATAGACCCAAAGTGGCCGGACCCTCCCTGCGCAAGCGGGAGCTACATGCACCAGGCTGCCCTTTCAGGATAAGAATGATACTGACTCATTTTATATATTTGAACGCATTAGGTTGATTCCCAGAATCAGAAGATCAGCGATCATTTTCAGTGTTTATTTGCCTATGAGTGATGTCGCATGCTTTAGTTAGGGACCTGCACGATCAATTCTGTAATCTATGAATAGCACCCAACAATCAACATTCTCTTGATCAGGAAAAGAAGCGTTATATAGGCACCAGATTGGCTTCTGGTCAGGATATTTTGTGCCAGCAGTTGATACTTGGTCCCTCGTACAAAATTCCTTCATTGGACATGCCATCTGATGCTTCAGACTCAAACTTGACGAGAAAAGTTGCCAGGGGAGTATGCATAATCAGCAGCTCCATAAAAGAGGCTTCATCAAATGTTCTGGTTGTTTTCCCCCCAAAATGTAAGGACAGTTATTTCTCCTCTGTTAATGTTTGTATTGCTTGAATAAGTGATTTGCTTCTCATTTGTTTCCTTCATTTTAGCATTACAAGAGCAGCAAGCTACAGCTGTTCGGGCGCTTCAGCTGAGCAGCAATGTAGCAGTATGCCCTCCTGGAATGTAAGTTACGTATGCAGTGTTAGTGTTTACTTTTCTGCATCTGACATAGGAACAACTGCATTTGAAATTGTCACCATATAGGCAGGCAACTTTGCCTTACAAGCTGATCTCCACCTTGCAGGTTCATGGTATATCTGTCTACTCCCTGTACTGATGCCTTTACGGGAAAGCAGTACATAAACAAGGCAATGGAGGTTCTTTTCAGTACTCAGGCTTCAGATGATTCAGAAGGCCATTTGGAGACAACCAGCAAAAACATCGAGGATAGAAAGCCAGTGCTAATCTGGAGTTGTGTGTATGTTCAAGAGATCACACAGGTGCATTTGTTTGATCATTTTGAACACTAGTAAAGATATGTGCTGTTCAGATGTCATATATGTATTTGTATTAAGACATCCATTGTCCCATCTTCCACTATCAGGGAACATCTGGTGCTGTATTGTCATGCCCCATGCCGGATGAAAACCTGGACTACAGAGATATACTGGAATCGACAAAACAGGTATTGCGTACGTTATGTGTTGATAAATTTTATTCTCATTTCTGTACTTGCAGGAGATACAGGCCAGGATTCTGGCTCATTATGGAAGCTTCAGAACTGAACTGTACATGTCAATAGCGAGTGCTTTATTACGGTGTTTGCATTGAAGAAAGAGTAACTAGTGCTGGAGTGAATTCGTCTAGTTCTTGTTAATTACGTTGTGTCTGATGTAGGTTTGGAGATTAGCTCTTCATTTACTTGATAATGTCTCTAGCTCTGTCGAGCATAATGAGATGTGAACACAGAGAAGGCACATGCAACCATCTGTCCTTCATCTTATAAATTCCTTTCATTGTTTTTCTTGCAGTTATTTACAGATATTTATCCTGACGAAGAATTCCTGCCTAGAAACGCAACTCCTAAATATGCCGACGATGACTCTGATCTTGCAGAGTAGAAACATGTTTGCAGAGGTAATAACATCGCAGCATGTGGAACTTGTACCGTTTTCTCATTTTATTGTTAGATGTGAAGATATCAAAATCATTACACATGGAGCTGTACATTTACTCATAGTTATCTCAGTGTGCTTGAAAATGTTATAACATTTACACATCGGACTTTGCACTGTTTGCTCATAACCTCAGTACATTTTGAAATGTGAACAACTGTGAATTTGCACGATCAAAACTTTTGAAACAGTTTTCTCCAGACCTGCTTGGATCCTGAATGAGAAAAGATGGGTTAACAAAAGAAATGCCAGGGAAGCTCCACTATCAAAATTTTTTATAGAACACCAAAATATGTTGCTGTTGAAGCATCTATTTAAATATTGGTCACATTCTCTCCGGAAAGTACATATGGTGCCAAATAACCCAAAATATCGAATAACAAAGAGTTAAGTATATCTCAATTTCGTTAGGAGAATGTATGGTGATAGATGATGTGACATGGCTTTCGTTTTGAAGTTCACGTGCTCTGGTAATTCCCAGTTTGGCTTGGTCAAGGTGCACCATTGGTTACAATGTTCTTGTGAACACTATCATACTGGCTCACCTTACAAAAGAAAAATCTTGTCCTGAGTAGGTTGTTATTTTCCGCAGGGTTAGTGTTTTTCTGGACAAATATTCCACAGAAGATACATGAAGGCATTTTAGATACATCGCACCAACATGGATGATCTGCTCAGCGAGCGAGACCACAGACAACGTTGATGGTTGTATGGCTTGTTGCAGTGCCTGTAGTTATTACTGCACAAGCTACATGTGGCGCCTTTCGTTTGTTGCACTGGTTCTTGCTACATGTGGCGCCTTTCATTTGTTGCACTGGTTCTTTGTACGAGTGAAACAGAGTAATGAAATTGAGTTTAAACTACTTGTCTGATGCATCCACGGAGTTTGTTACCATAACTATCCTTGGAGTCGAAACAAGGATAACTTCGAGGGCACCAGCCTTGTGTTGTGCGGGTGATGAGCTTGCTGTCGATGTATCGTCAGCGCATGTCGATCACTGCAATTGGTGCTGGGATCTTGTGGAGTGCACGACTTGTGCTGTCTGCTCCTCCCATAGCAGTCGCGACTTATGGTGTCTGGCGGAGGTGGAGGGCGGCATGTTGGTGGAGCGGGGCCTCCCCTTGGTATGTGTTTGTGTTGTTGGTGTCTGTTGCAGCGTTTGACATGTTGTCGACGGGAGTGGGGTTGGCCTTGTTGAGTTTTGATGTCTGGAGTGGGCTTTACCCTTGATAGATGTATTGGGCTTTGCTCGGTTTTCTGTAATTAACTGGGCAACAATCTTTTTAATTAATAGAACTGGTAAAGCTTTTGCCCGTGTTTAAAAAAAAGGCTTTCATATTTCGAAAGATCGCCCAACGGAACATTATAAAAGGCTGTACACCATAGGACATTGATCTCGTACCCTGCATAAATATCAACATAATGAAACAGTAAGATTTTGGCAGAAGAACATAAACGCTATGTATTTAATAAATTTGCTTCAAAACCAAACACGTTCCACACCCGTTTCATCTGGTTTTCATGGTGCATTATAGTATGCCATCTACCATCAAGTCCACATGGTATTTTGGTTTGGTATCTATAATCATCTAATTCACTATGCTTCCTAATTTGGAGCCCTCTCGTTCAGTTGAGGTGTTCAATTTTGGATTTCGTTCATGATTTTGATAGGGTCAACTATTTCTTAACGAGCTTTCTCATTCACTTGAGGTACTATTCAATTTTTGATTTGATCCATGATCTTGGTTGGTCAAGATTTTTCAAATTAATCGGCAAAACCAACCTATAACAACACATTGGTCCTGTGCGCCCTCTCACCATCTAAACAAAGAAGCGCCGACATGTGACATTGTAGAATAGAAACAATATCAGTACATGTGGTCATCAAAGCAAAAAACCTTCCTCGCATAAGTATTGGTTGATTGATTAGCAGATAACACAAAATAACATCATCCAGAAAAGCCCACTAGAACACCACATTAAAAAGAAAGAAAACACACTTCAGCATGTTCTCCATGCGTTAAACCAATTTTGTGACCAGAAATTGAAATGAAATCCTCATTCGAGGCTATCTCTCAAGCTGGATCGATCTATAGGCGCTCCCATTTTTATAGTCGCTTCATCACCATAAAATAACAGTCTGGATCTTTTGCACCAGGATGCTTATTTTGTTTTGTTTGTTCCGTTATGTGAAACCTAATCCTTTTCTCGATCGTATGGATTTTTTTTTTTTTTGAAATAGCAGCATGGATGCAGAAGCCGGGATCTTCGTCCTTTTTGAAATACAGAATAAATCCGAATAGATAAGCACAAATCATACCTACAGCTAATTGTTTTTATTTATTTGATGAGAAGACTGTCCTATTTAGATTTTTTTTGAAACGAGTCCTATTTAGAATTGCAGTTGCTTGATACTCGATCGTGTATTATAATTCCATTGCTTGATACTCGATCGTGTAGCAGTTAGCTAGTCAGAATCGTATATACAGTTAACTAGCATTGCCAGTGTCACGGAATTAGACCCATCGATCTCAAGTTCCCACCCTTGCGCATCGAGAGCTCAAGTCAAGTGCGCTGGGAGAGGAGTGCCAATGGCGGGGACGCCGCAGCTGGAGACCGGCGGCGGCGAGTACACGCAGGACGGCACGACGGACCTCTGCGGCAACCCGGTCATCCGATCCAACCGAGGAGGATGGAAAGCCTGCTCCTTCGTTCTTGGTAAGGAAGCTCCGCGTGCCCCTAAGCCCTAACCTTCATTTCGTTGCACGTAAGGTCGTAAGGAAGAAGAAGCCCGATATCCCTGGCCTGCAACGCCGAAGAAGCCATGGCTGACCAAGTGACCTGCAGTGTACGAGGTGTTCGAGCGGATGGCGCACTACGGCATCGCGTCCAACCTGGTGCTGTACCTGACGAGGGAGCTGCACCAGGGCACGGTGCGCTCCGCCAACAACGTCACCAACTGGGCCGGCACCAGCCTCATCACGCCCGTCCTCGGCGCCTACATCGCCGACGCCCACCTCGGACGCTACCGCACCTTCATGGCCGCCTCCGTCATCTACCTTCTCGTAAGCCCTTCCCTTCCTTCATACCTCAGCTGATCAGCTCGATCGCCGGCAAAAGCTGTCGCTGAAAATGAAAAAAAAAAACTTGGCCAATGGATGATTGCGCAGGGAATGTGCCTGCTCACCATGGCCGTGTCGCTGCCGTCGCTGAAGCCGCCGGCGTGCGGCACCGGCACGGCGGACCCGAGCTGCGAGCGCAAGGCGTCGAGCCTGCAGTTGGGCGTGTTCTTTCTGGCCCTGTACACCCTCGCCGTCGGCACAGGCGGCACGAAGCCCAACATCTCCACCATCGGCGCCGACCAGTTCGACAAGCACGAGCCGAGGGAGCGCCGGCAGAAGCTCTCCTTCTTCAACTGGTGGATGTTCAGCATCTTTCTAGGCACGCTCTTCGCCAACACCGTCCTCGTCTACATCCAGGACAAGATCGGCTGGACCGTCGGCTACGCGCTCCCCACCATCGGCCTCGCCGTCTCCATCGCCGTGTTCACCGCCGGAACACCCCTGTACCGCCACAAGCCGACCTCACCCGAGAGCTCCCTCACCAAGATGGCCGGGGTCATCGTCAACGCCGTCCGCAAGTGCCGCGTCACAGCGCCCGCGGACCCGCGCGACCTGCACGAACTCGACCCCGACCAATACGACAGGAAAAAGTCGTCCCCGCTGCCCCACACGCCGAATTTCAGTGTGCTGAGCAAAGCGGCGGTGAGGACCGGGGCCGGGAGCACGTCGCGGTGGTCGCTGAGCACGGTGACGCAGGTGGAGGAGACGAAGCAGATGCTCAAGATGCTTCCCGTGCTGTTCATCACGTTCGTGCCGAGCGCGATGCTGGCCCAGATCAACACGCTGTTCGTGAAGCAGGGCACGACGCTGGAGCGGCGCGTCGGCGACTTCGACATCCCGCCGGCGAGCCTGCAGGGGTTCGTGACCGTCTCCATGCTCGTCTCCGTCGTGCTCTACGACCGCCTGTTCGTGCCCTGCATGCGGCGCTTGACAAAGAACCCGCGGGGCATCTCGCTGCTCCAGCGGATGGGCGCCGGGCTCGTCCTCCACATCGCGATCATGGTGATCGCGTCGGCGACCGAGCGGCGGCGCCTGGCCGTGGCGCGCGAGAACGGTGTGCTCGACAGCAGGGGCACGATGGTCCCGCTCTCCATCTTCGTGCTGCTCCCGCAGTTCGTGCTCATGGGCGTCGCTGACGCCTTCCTGGAGGTGGCCAAGATCGAGTTCTTCTACGACCAGGCGCCCGAGGGGATGAAGAGCCTCGGCACATCCTACGCCATGACCAGCCTCGGCGTCGGCAACTTCCTCAGCAGCTTCCTGCTGTCGACGGTGTCGCGCGTCACGCGGCGGCGCGGAGGAGGACATGGAGGCTGGATCCAGAACAACCTCAACGCCTCGCGGTTGGACCTCTACTACGCCTTCTTCGCCGTGCTCAACTGCGCCAACCTCCTCGTCTTCTTCGCCGTGTGCCGGATGTACGTGTACAACGCCGACATCGCTGACGGTAGCAAGGAGAAGCAGGGGAGGCCAGGAATGGTGAAGGAGCCAATCGTATAGTCTCCTGGGAATTAGCACATACCCAAAACCCAAAATAACATTTTCACATAAAAAAATCAGTTGCAGAAACTAAATACAGTTGCACCAAAATAAATGGGCAATTGCACAAAAAAAGAGAGAGCATGCCAATGGATCTTAGGCTGGTCATAGTGGGGAGTAACTTAGACTAGTAACATACATACTCCCTCCTTTTCGGTTTATAAGGCTTATCTCAAAATTCTAGTTTTTTCATTTTATAAGGCTTAATTTGGTTGTTCCCCATCACATGTTTAGATTCCAAGGGGCATTAAATCATTGCATGCAAGTATTAAGAGAAAATTGACCAATGCATGTACTTTATGCATGCATGCATTGCAATTAATGCATTGGTAAACATAATTTTTTGAGGAAAATAAGAGCATTAATTGGATGCTTTTGCAAACTACAAAAAGTATTCCACCATTCACGATCTACCTTGGTTGGTGAGATTTTTGAATTGAGCCCTATAAACCGGAAAGGAGGGAGTATGTTACTAGTTCATGTTACTACCTTCATAATGAGAAGTGTCATAGGTGTAATAACATACATGTCTTCATTTATTACTTTATAGACTCATTTTGTATTGGGAACCGCTATGTGATGGTAACATATTATGTTACTCTATTTGTCTCTCTCCTCTTTAATTACATGACACATCATCTTTTTTGCTTATGTGGCATCTATGTTACTACTTATGTTACTCGCACTATGACTAGCCTTAGAGCATCTCCAACAGACGCGTGGTTGCACGGCGCGCTAATTTTGTATCGCCGGAGTGGATCTCCGTGTAATACACGCCGGAGGGGCGGAGGCAGACACCGCGGAAGCCCGAGCTGCTCCGGGGGCGCGGCGGCATGGCGGGGCGGTGAATGAGGCGGCGGGAGAAGGCGCAGCAGCGGCGGGGCGCTGGAAGAGACGGGGGAGAAGGCGCGGCGGTGGTGGGGCACCGAAAGAGGCGACGAACAAGATGCGACGGGAGGGAAAGGTTTGCGGTTAGTGGGCGCCCGCACGCGGTTTTTAACCAGCACGTTGGACGAGACGTGCAAAAACTGCTGCGCGCGATGCCGCTTTTCCCCGCGCGCGCCGATTTTTTTCGTGCGCGTGCTGGAGCGCACCAAACGGCCTCTCGCGTGCCAAATTGTCGTTTTTCCACACAAGAATTCAACATCTCTAACTATCCCAAGTGGTGTAATAGTGTCTCTATTAGCAAGCTTAATAGTAACATCAATATCTTCTATTTCAGCGGGTCCAATATCATTCATAATTTCTTGATATAAAGTAAACAGGATAGCAATCACACTAGCACCCAAATCATATAAGCCATGATAACAATGATCTCCTATTTTAACAGAGACAACATGCATGCCAACAACCAATCTATGTTTATCTTTTTCATCGGGTTTAGAAATTCTAGTAGCTTCATCATAGAAATAAATAACATGCCCATCGATATTATCAACCAAGAGATCTTTAACCATAGAAACATTATGTTCAACTTTAATTTGTTCAGGGGGTGTAGGTGTTCTAGTATAACTCTTATGAACTACAGTTGAAGCTTTAGCATGTTCATTTACCCTGCCAGGAAAATGTGGTTTCTTAACATAAGCAGTAGGAATAACTGGATCAACATTATAAGTAATGGTTTCTTCTTCGGCTTTAATGGGTTCTACTATTTTTACTTCAATAGGAGGATGATATTTAAACCACTTCTCGTTAGGGAGATCAACATGAGTAGCAAATGATTCACAGAAAGAAGCTACTATCTCAGAGTCAAGTCCATATTTAGTGCTAAATTCATGAAACGCATCGGTATCCATAAAAGATTCAACACAATCAAACTCAAGGTTTATACCTGACTCCTTACCTTTGTTGAGATCCCAATCTTTAGAGTTGCGCTTAATCCTTTTCAAAAGATCCCATCGGAATTCAATAGTCTTCTTCATAAAGAACCAGTACAAGAAGTATCAAGCATGAATTGATCATTACGAGAAACCCGAGCATAAAAATTCTGAATAATAATTTCTCTTGAGAGCTCATGATTGGGGCATGAATATAACATTGACTTAAGTCTCCCCCACGCTTGAGCGATACTTTCTCCTTCATGTGGCCAAAAATTATATATATAATTCCGATCACGATGAACCAGATGCATAGGATAAAACTTTTGATGAAATTCCAATTTCAATCTGTTGTAATTCTAAGCTCCAATATCATCACATAGATTATACCATGTCAATGGCTTTACCTTCAAAGATAAAGCAAAGACCTTCTTCTTGACTTCATCTCCGGGTAAACCTGCAAGCTTAAATAATCCACAAACTTCATCCACATAGATTAGATGCAAATCAGAATGTAGTGTTCCATCTCCTGCATAAGGATTAGCTAGCAGCTTCCCTATCATAGCCGAAGGAATTTCATAATAAATATTTTCAGCAGGTGTAGTAGGTTGAGGAGCAACTTGTTGCTCTTCCGATCGAGGTGAAGATACCCCGAACAAACCCCTCAAAGGATGATTTTCCAAAGTGACAAGTGACAATAAATTTCAGCATGTAATATAAATGTTTCCTTACCAAATTCCACTCACCAAAGGCGCTTCACTCCCCGCCAACGGCGCCAGAAAAGAGTCTTGATGACCCACAAGTATAGGGGATCAATCGTAGTCCTTTCGATAAGTAAGAGTGTCGAACCCAACGAGGAGCAGAAGGAAATGACAAGCAGGTTTCAGGAAGGAATTTTCTGCAGACACTGAAATTATCGGTAATAGGTACTTTTATGATAAGATAATTCATAATGGGTAACAAGTAACAAGTGTAGCAAAAGTGCAGCAAGGCGGCCCAATCCTTTTTGTAGCAAAGGATAAGCCTGGACGGACTCTTATATAAAGCAAAGTGCTCCCAAGGACACATGGGAGTTATTGTCAAGTTAGTTTTCATCATGCTCATATGATTCGCGTTTGTTACTTTGATAATTTGATATGTGGGTGGACCGGTGCTTGGGTGCTATCCTTACTTGAAAAAGCCTCACACTTATGATTAACCCCTCTCGCAAACATCCGCAACTACGAAAGAAGAATTAAGATAAATCTAACCATAGCATGAAACATGTGGATCCAAATCAGCCCCTTACGAAGTAACGCATAAACTAGGGTTTAAGCTTCCGTCACTCTAGCAACCCATCATCTACTTATTACTTCCCAATGCCTTCCCATAGTCCCAAATCATGGTGAAGTATTATGTAGTCGGTGTTCACATAACACCACTAGAGGAAAGACAATATACATCTCATCAAAATATCGAACGAATACCAAATTCACATGATTACTTATAATAAGACTTCTCCCATGTCTTCAGGAACAAACGTAACTACTCACAAAGCATGTTCATGTTCAAGATCAGAGGGGTATTGAATATCATTAAGGATCTAAATATATGATCTTCCACCAAATAAACCAACTAGCATCAACTACAAGGAGTAATCAACACTACTAGCAACCCACAGGTACCAATCTGAGGTTTTGGAACAAAGATTGAATACAAGAGATGAACTAGGGTTTGAGAGGAGATGGTGCTGATGAAGATGTTGATGAAGATTGACCCTCTCTCAATGTGAGGATCGTTGGTGATGACGATGGCCTCGATTTCCCCCTCCCGGAGGGAAGTTTCCCCCGGCGAATAGCTTTGTCGGAGCCCTAGATTGCTTCTGCCCAGGTTCCACCTTTAGATGGCGGCGCTTCGTCCCGAAAGCTTCCTTATGATTTTTTGTAGGTCAAAACCTTTCATATAGCAGAATATGGGCACCAGACGATGGCTAGGGAGCCCACAAGCCTTGGGGGTAGGGTGCTCCCCCCAAGCTTGTGGCCACCTGGTGGGTCCCCTTCTGTTGTTTCTTCGCCCAATATTTTTATATATTCCAAAACAATTCTCCGTAAAGTTTCAGGACATTTGTGCAGAATAGGTATCTGATACGTCTCCGTCGTATCTATAATTTTTTATTATTCCATGCCAATATTATTCAAATTTCATATAATTTTGGCAACTTTTTATATTATTTTTGGGACTAACATATTGATCCAGTGCCCAGTGCCAGTTCCTGTTTGTTGCAAGTTTTATGTTTCGCAGAAACCCAATATCAAACGGAATCCAAACGGGATAAAAATGGGCAGAGAATTATTTTGGAATATTTATGATTTTTGGGAGGAAGAATCAACGCGAGATGGTGCCCGAGGGGGCCACGAGGCAGGGGGGCGCCCCAGGAAGGCAGGCGCGCCCTGGACCCTCGTGGGCACCCCGTAAGGCGGTTGACGCTCTTATTTTGCCGCAAGAAAGCTAATTTTATGAGAAAAATCTGGGTAAAGATTCACCCCAATCGAAGTTACGGATCTTCGGATATAAAAGAAACGATGGAAGGGCAGAATCGGAGAACGCAGAAACAGAAAGAGACAAAGAGATAGATCCAATCTTGGAGGGGCTCTCGCCCCTCCCACGCCATGGGAGCCAAGGACCAGAGGGGAAACCCTTCTCCCATCTAAGGAGAAGGTCAAGGAAGAAGAAGAAGAAGAAGAAGAAGAAGAAGAAGGGGGCTCTCTCCCCCTTGCTTCCGGTGGCGCCGGAACGCCGCCGGGGCCATCATCATCACCGCGATCTACACCAACACCTCCGCCATCTTCACCAACATCTCCATCACCTTCCCCATTTATATTCAGCGGTCCACTCTCCCGCAACCCGTTGTACCCTCTACTTGAACATGGTTCTTTATGCTTCATATTATTACCCAATGATGTGTTGACATCCTATGATCTTTGAGTAGATTTTCATTGTCCTATCGGTGATTGATGAATTGCTATGATTGGTTTGAGTTGCATGTTTTATTATTGGTGTTGTCCTATGGTGCTCTCCGTGTCGCGCAAGCGTGAGGGATCCCCGATGTAGGGTTTGCAATATGTTCATGATTTGCTTATGGTGGGTGGCGTGAGTGACAGAAGCACATACCCGAGTAAGTAGGTTGTTTGCGTATGGGATAAAGGGGACTTGATACTTAATGCTATGGTTGGGTTTTACCTTAATGATCTTTAGTAGTTGCGGATGCTTGCTAGAGTTCCAATCATAAGTGCGTATGATCCAAGAAGAGAAAGTATGTTAGCTTATGCCTCTCCCTCAAATAGAATTGCAATAGTGATTACCGGTCTAGTAATGTAGTCAATTGCTTAGGGACAATTTCACAACTCATACCACCACTTTTCCACACTCGCTATATTTACTTTATTGCTTCTTTATCTAAACATCCCCTAGCTTTTATTTACATGCTCTTTATTATCTTGCAATCCTATCCAACAACACCTGCAAAGTACTTCTAGTTTCATACTTTTTCTAGGTAAAGCGAACACTAAGCGTGCCTAGAGTTGTATCGGTGGTCGATAGAACTTGAGGGTATATTTGTTCTACCTTTAGCTCCTCATTGGGTTTGACACTCTTACTTATCGAAAGAGGCTACAATTGATCCCCTATACTTGTGGGTTATCAAGACCTTTTTCTGGCACCGTTGCCGGGGAGTCATAGCATGGGGTGAATATTCTCGTGTGTGCTTGTTTGCTTTATCACTAAGTAATTTTATTTGCTGTTCTAAGTTGTTCTCTATCTTTAGTTATGGATATGGAACACGAAATACCAAAAAATTAGGTGTACTTGTTGCTCATGGAGATGGGTGCTACGTCTTGAGCTTACGTTGGTTTTCCTTGAAGAGGAAAGGGTGATGCAGCAGAGTAGCGTAAGTATTTCCCTCAGTTTTTGAGAACCAAGGTATCAATCCATGGCAAGAAAGATCAATCTAGTAGGCCAAACCAAACTAAAAATTCGAAGAGACTTGCAAAGATAACTCAATCATACATAAAAGAATTCAGAGGAGATTCAAATATTTCTCATAGATAAACTTGATCATAAACCCACAATTCATTGGATCTCAACAAACACACCACAAAAAGAGTTACATTGAATAGATCTCCACAAGAGAGGGGGAGAACCTGGTATTGAGATCCAAAAAGAGAGAAGAAGTCATCTAGCTAATAACTATGGACCCGAAGGTCTATGGTAAACTACTCACAACTCATCGAAGGGGCTATGGTGTTGATGTAGAAGCCCTCCGTGGTCGATTCCCCCTCCGGCGGAGCGCCGGTGAAGGCTCCAAGATGGGATCTCGCGGATACAGAAGGTTACGGTGGTGGAAATTGTTTTTCGTTAGCCCCCTCGATGTTTTCGGGGTACGTAGGTATATATAGGAGGAAGAAGTACGTCGGTGGCCGCTCGTGGGGCCCAGGAGACAAGGGGCGCGCGGCGCGCCCTCCTATCTCTTGGCCACCTCGTTTTCTGCTTGACTTGCATTCCAAGTTCTCTGGATCACGTTTGTTCCAAAAATCACGCCCCCGAAGGTTTCATTCCGTTTGGACTCCGTTTGATATTCCTTTTCTTTGAAATACTGAAATAGGAAAAAAAACAGCAATACGGGTTGGGCCTCCGGTTAGTAGGTTAGTCCCAAAAATGATATAAATATATAAAATAAAGCCCATAAACATCCAAAAGGGGTAATATAATAGCATGGAACAATCAAAAATTATAGATACGTTGGAGACGTATCAAGCATCCCCAAGCTTAATTCCTGCCCGTCCTCGAGTAGGTAAATGATAAAAACAGAATTTTTGATGTGGAATGCTACCTAGCATAATTCTCAATGTAATTTTGTTTATTGTGGCATGAATGTTCAGATCCAAATGATTCAAAATAAAAGTTCATGTTGATAAAAGAAATAGTAACACTTCAAGCATACTAATCAAAGCAATCATGTCTTCTCAAAATAACATGGCTAAAGAAAGTTTATCCCTACAAAAGCATATAGTTAGGCTATGCTTCATTTTCGTCACACAAAGATGTTCCCAAATTCTACACCCCCGATGACAAGACAATCAATTGTTTCATACTTAAATAATCTCAAACTTTTTCAACCTTCACGCAATACATGAGCGTGAGCCATGGATATAGCACTATGGGTGGAATAGAATATGATGATGGGGATTGTGTGGAGAAGACAAAAAAGGAGAAGGTCTCATATTGACGAGGATAATCAACGGGCTATGGAGATGCCCATCAATTGATGTCAACATGAGGAGTAGGGATTGCCATGCAACGGATGCACTAGAGTTATAAATGAATGAAAGCTCAACAAAAGAAAACTAGTGGGTGTGCATCCAACTTGCTTGCTCACGAATACCTAGGGAATTTGAGGAAGCCCATCGTAGGAATATACAAGCCAAGTTCTATAATGAAAAATTCCCACTAGTATATGAAAATGACAACCTATGAGACTCACTATATGAAAAACATGGTGCTACTTTGAAGCACAATATATGAGACTCGCTACATGAAGAACATGGTGCTACTTTGAAGCACAAGTGTGGAAAAAGAGATAGTAACATTGCCCCTTTTATTTATTTTCTTTTTTCCTCTTTTTTTTCTTTTTTTTCTTTGGCCTTTTGGCCTTTCTTTTTTCTTCTTTTCTCTTTTCTTTTTGGGCAATGCTCTAATAATGATGATCATCACACTTTTATTGATTACAACACATGAATTACAATTCAAAACTAGAACAAAATATGACTCTATATGAATGCCTCCGGCGGTGTACCGGGATGGTGCAATGAATCAAGAGTGACATGTATGAAAATTTATGCATGGTGGCTTTGCCATAAATACGATGTCAACTACATGATCATGCAATGGCAATATGACAAAAGTAATGTATGTCATGATGATGATGAATGGAATGGTGGAAAGTTGCATGGCAATATATCTCGGAATGGCTATGGAAATGCCATAATAGGTAGGTATGGTGGCTGTTTTGAGGAAGATATAAGGAGGTTTATGTGTGATAGAGCGTATCGTATCACGGGGTTTGGATGCACCGACGAAGTTTGCACCAACTCTCAACATGAGAAAGGGCAATGCACGGTACCGAAGAGGCAAGCAATGATGGAAAGGAAAAAGTGCGTATAATCCATGGACTCAACATTAGTCAAAAGAACTCATATACTTATTGCAAAAATTTAGAAGTCATCAAAAACCAAGTACTATGCGCATGCTCCTAGAGGGATAGATTGGTAGGAAAAGACCATCGCTCGTCCCTGACCGCCACTCATAAGGATGCACAAGCCAAGTACACTTCATGTTTCAAATTTGTTACACAACTTTAACCATACGTGCATGCTACGGGACTTGCTAACTTCAACACAAGCATTATTTAAATTCATAATCACCCAACTAGCATGACTTTAATATCACTACCTCCATATCTCAAAACAATTATCAAGTATCAAATTGATCATAGCATCCAATTCACTTCCTATGATAGTTTTTATTATACTCAACTTGGATGCCTACCATTCTAGGACCAATTTTATAACCATAGCAAATGCCATGCTGTTCTAAAAGACTCTCAAAATAATATAAGTGAAGCATGAGAGACTAGCAATTTCTACAAAATTAAGCCACCGCCGTGCTCTAAAAGATATAAGTGAAGCACTAGAGCAAAAACTATCTAGCTCAAAAGATATAAGTGTAGCACATAGCATATTCTAATAAATTTCAATCAAGTAGGCTTCTCCCAAAAGGTGTGTACAGCAAGGATGATTGTGGTAAATTAAAAATCAAAGACTAATATAATACACGGCCCTCCATGCAAAACATATATCATGTGGCGAAGAAAAATATAGCTCCAAGTAAAGTTACCAATGAACGGAGACGAAAGAGGGGATGCCTTCCCGAGGCATCCCCAAGCTTAGGCTTTTGGCTATTCTTGAATATCTTGGGTTGCCATGGGCATCCCCAAGCTTAGGCTTTTGCCACTCCTTATTCCATAGTCCATCAAAGCTTTACCCAAAACTTGAAAACTTCACAACACAAAACTCAACAGGAAATCTTATAAGCTCCGTTAGTGAAAGAAAACAAAACCACCACATAAGGTACTGTAATGAACTCATTCTTTATTTACCTTGGTGTTAAACCTACTGTATTCCAACTTCTCTATGGTTTATAAACTATTTTACTAGCCATAGATGCATCAAAATAAGCAAACAACACTTGAAAAACAGAATCTGTCAAAAACAAAACAGTCTGTAGCAATCTGTAACTAACGCAAACTTCTGGAACTCTAAAAATCCTACCAAAATAGGAAGCCCTGTATAATTTGTCTATTGATTATCAGCAAAAAGAATCAACGCAAAATCACGTTTCTGTGATTTAAAAAAACTAAATTCGTGCGTGCAAAGTTTCTGTTTTTCAGCAGAATCGAATTAACTATCATCATAGGTTATCCTATAGGTTCTACTTGGCATAAACACTAATTAAAACATAAAACACATCTAAACAGAAAGTAGATGCAAAATTTATTACTAAACAGAAACAAAAACAAAAAACACAAATAAAATTGGGTTGCCTCCCAACTAGCGCTATCGTTTAACGCCCCTCGCTAGGCATAAAAGCGAAGATAGATCTAAGTAGTGCCATCTTTGGCACTTAATTCATAAGTAGCCCGCATGATAGATTCATAAGGTAATTTGACTTTCTTTCTTGGAAAGTGCTCCATGCCTTTCTTTAATGGAAACTGGAATCTAATATTCCCTTCCTTCATATCAATAATCGCACCAATCGTTCTAAGGAAAGGTCTACCAAAAATAATAGGGCAAGAAAGATTGCAATCTATATCAAGAACGATAAAATCTACGGGCACCAAATTTATATTTGCAACAATGAGAACATCATTGATCCTTCCCATTAGCTTTTTAATGGTGGAATCCGCAAGGTGAAAATTTAAAGAGCAATCATCAAGATCATGGAAACCTAGAATATCACATAAAGTTTTCAGAATCGTGGAAATACTAGCACCCAAATCACACAAAGCAAAACACTCATGATCTTTAATTTTAATCTTTATAGTAGGTTCCCACTCATCATTAAGTTTTCTAGGTATAGAAACTTCCAAGTTAAGTTTTTCATCATAAGATTGCATCAAGGCATCAACGATATGTTTGGTAAAAGCTTTATTTTGACTATAAGCATGAGGAGAATTAACAAGGACTGCAACAAGGAAATACAACCTTCTAAAGAACAATTATCATAATCAAATTCCTTGAAATCCAAGATAGTGGGTTCAATGCTATTTAAAGTCATGATCTCTCCAATCCCAATTTTACCAAATTTAGCATCAAGATCTAAAAACTCCGAAAATTCTTGGGACGCCTTCTAACTAAAGTTGACTCATCTCCAGTCCCATTATTATCAAGATTAATATTGCAAAACAAAGATCTAATAGGGGACACATCAATAACTTTAAGATCTTCATCATTATTTTCATGGAAACTAGAAGAACACGCCTTTACAAAGCAATCTTTCTTAGCACGCAATCTAGCGGTTATTTCCTTGCACTCATCAATGGAAATTTTCATTGCTTTGAGAGACTCATTGATATCATGCTTAGGAGAAGTAGATCTAAGTTTAAGAGCATCAACATCAAGCGAAAGTCTATCAATGTTCCTAGCCAAATCATCAACTTTGAGCAATTTTTCTTGAAGCAAAGCATTTTTTTTGAGAAATCATAAATTCTTTCACACTATTCTCAAAATCATAGGGCATCTTATTAAAATTACCATAAGAATTATTGTATGAATTTCCATAATTATTAGAGGAATTACTAGGGAACGGTCTAGAATTAAAGTTTCCTCTATAAGCATTGTTTCCAAAACTATTCCTACCAACAAAATTCAAATCCATAGATTCATTATTATTCTCAATCAAAGTAGACAAAGGCATATCATTGAGATCAAGAGGAGTATTTCTAGTGGCAAACAACTTCATAAGTTCATCCATCTTTCCACTCAAAACATTGATTTCTTCTATAGCATGCACTTTTTTACTAGTAGATCTTTCAGTGTCCCATTGAGAACAATTAGCCATAATATTATCAAGAAGTTTTGTAGCATCTCCTAACATGATTTCCATAAACGTGCCTCCCGCGGCCGAATCTAAGAGAATTCTAGAAGCAAAGTTCAAACCGGCATAAAATTTTTATATGTTCATCCATAAATTCAAACCATGAGTAGGGCAATTGTGAATCATCAATTTCATTCTTTCCCAAGATTGGGCAACATGCTCATGATCAAGTTGTTTAAAATTCATAATATCGTTCCTAAGAGTGATAATCTTAGCGGGAGGAAAATACTTAGAGATAAAAGCATCTTTGCACTTGTTCCAAGAATCAATACTATTTTTAGGCAAAGACGAAAACCAAACTTTAGCATGATCTCTAAGTGAAAACGGAAATAACTTCAATTTAACAATATCATTATCCGTATCTTTCTTCTTTTGCATATCACACAAATCAACAAAGTTGTTTAGATGAGTAGCAACATCTTCACTAGGAAGGCCGGTGAATTTTTATTATCTTTCATAACAAGATTCAACAAAGCAGTATTGATTTCACAAGACTCAACATCATTAAGAGGAGCAATTAGAGTACTAAGGAAATCATTATTATTGGTATTGGAAAAATCACACAATTTGGTATTATCTTGTGCCATGGCAACAAGTAATCCAACACACAAGCAAACAGAAAAAGGCAAGCGAAAAAGAGAGGAGAAGGTTGGGAAAGAGAGGACAAATAAAACGGCAAGGGTGAAGTGGGGGAGAGGAAAACGAGAGGCAAATGGCAAATAATGTAAATGCAAGGGAGATGAGTTTGTGATGGGTACTTGGTATGTCTTGACTTGAGCGAAGACCTCCCCGGCAACAGCGTCAGAAATCCTTCTTGCTACGTCTTGAGCTTGCGTTGGTTTTCCTTGAAGAGGAAAGGGTGATGCAGCATAGTAGCGTAAGTATTTCCCTCAGTTTTTGATAACCAAGGTATCAATCCAGTAGGAGGCTCCTCAAAAGTCCCACGCACCTACACAAACAAACAAAGAACTCGCAACCAACGCAATAAAGGGGCTGGCAATCCCTTCACGGCCACTTGCGAAAGTGAGATCTGATAGAGATAGTATGATAAGATAAATATATTTTTGGTATTTTATAATATAGATGCAAAAAGTAAAGATGCAAATAAAAGTAGATTGAAAGATTATATGATAAAAGATAGACCTGGGGGCCATAGGTTTCACTAGTGGCTTCTCTCAAGATAGCATAAGTATTACGGTGGGTGAACAAATTACTGTCGATCAATTGATAGAAAAGCGAATAATTATGAGATTATCTAGGCATGATCATGTATATAGGCATCACGTCCGCGACAAGTAGACCGACTCCTGCCTGCATCTACTACTATTACTCCACACATCGACCGCTATCCATCATGCATCTAGAGTATTAAGTTCATAAGAACAGAGTAACGCATTAAGAAAGATGACATGATGTAGAGGGATAAACTCAAGCAATATGATATAAACCCCATCTTTTTATCCTCGATGGCAACAATACAATACATGCCTTGCAACCCCTGCTTTCACTGGGTAAGGACACCGCAAGATTGAACCCAAAGCTAAGCACTTCTCCCATGGCAAGAAAGATCAATCTAATAGGCCAAAACAAACTGAAAATTTGAAGAGACTTGCAAAGATAACTCAATCATATATAAAAGAATTCAGAGGGGATTCAAATATTTCTCATAGATAAACTTGATCATAAACCCACAATTCATCGGATCTCGACAAACACACCGCAAAAAGAGTTACATCGAATAGATCTCCACAAGAGAGGGGGAGAACATGGTATTGAGATCCAAAAAGAGAGAAGAAGCCATCTAGCTAATAACTATGGACCCGAAGGTCTGTGGTAAACTACTCACAACTCATCGGAGGGGCTATGGTGTTGATGTAGAAGCCCTCCATGGTCGATTCCCCCTCCGGCGGAGCGCCGGTGAAGGCTCCAAGATGGGATCTCGCGGATACAGAAGGTTACGGTGGTGGAAATTGTTTTTTGTTGGCCCCCTCGATGTTTTCGGGGTACGTAGGTATATATAGGAGGAAGAAGTACGTCGGTGGCCGCTCGTGGGGCCCAGGAGACAGGGGGCACACCCAGGAGGGGTGGGCGTGCCCTCCTATCTCCTGTCCGCCTCATTTGCTGCTTGACTTGCACTCCAAGTTCTCCGGATCACGTTCGTTCCAAAAATCACGCTCCCAAAGGTTTCATTCAGTCTGGACTCCGTTTGATATTCCTTTTCTTCGAAATACTGAAATAGGCAAAAAAAACAGCAATACGGGTTGGGCCTCCGGTTAGTAGGTTAGTCCCAAAAATGATATAAATATGTAAAATAAATCCCATAAACATCCAAAAGGGGTAATATAATAGCATGGAACAATAAAAAATTATAGGTACGTTGGAGACGTATCAATGGGGAACCTCCTAAAACCCTCAATCCTGGTTATGTGAAAGATATTATGTACTACTTTGATAGAAAACCTCATTCAATTATGTTATGGGAGACACGTTGGATCAACGTGAATTCTTTAGGGATTATCGCTTGACACAAAAAGGGAAACTATTATGGGATTAAATTCATATGTTACGTTGGTATGCTCGTCAACTATGCTTGATATATGATTATACTTGTTGCTCTAGGATGAAGGCTCCACACCTTCCCTTTTCATGCAAATTCAATGATAATAAAACCTTAGCTTCTTATGCTATTGGTGTATATGATTACTATGATGTGGAACAAATAGAAGAATTTGTTGCTTTTGTGGGTGCTTATGAAATAGAATCTTTGTTTAAAACGTGTGAAAATTTTGATGATGCTGTTTACAGACCTGAAAATTTTGCTATACTTAGATATTGCTATGAGAATTATGAATACAATTACAATATTGACGCATTTATTGAGGAAGTATCTGCTGTCCAAGAAGAGACTAATATTTTGCAGGAGTCTATGGAAGAAGAAATTACTGAAAATGTGAGCTCATTGGATGAAAAAGATGATGAGGAGAGCGAAGAACAAAAGGAGGAAGAGCGGATTAGCTACCCGTGCCCACCTTATAATGAGAGTAACCCTCCAACTCATACATTATTTAATGTCCCTTTGTTCTTACCGAAGGATGATTGCTATGATGATTGTTATGATCCCGTTGATTCTCTTGAAATATCCCTTTTTGATGATGCTTGCTATGCTTGTGGCCAAGATGCCAATATGAATTATGCCTATGGAGATGAACTTGCTATAGTTCCTTATATTCAACATGAAATTGTTGCTATTGCACCCACGCATGATAGTCCTATTATCTTTTTGAATTCTCCAAACTACACTATATCGGAGAAGTTTGTGCTTATTAAGGATTATATTGATGGGTTGCCTTTTACCATTGCACATGATGATTTTGATGATTGTAATATGCATGTGCTTGCTGCTACTACTTGCAATTATTATGAGAGAGGAACTATATCTCCACCTCTCTATGTTTCCAACACGATAGTTGCAAGAAATTGTTTATACTATGCATTGGCCTTTACTATGTGTGCATGAATTGTTCTTTTATGACATGTTGATGCATAGGAAGAGAGTTAGACTTCATTGTTGCATGATATATGTTACTCTGTGCTCACTACTAAATTACAAATCATTATTAATTAAAATTGGCTTTGATATACCTTGGGATCCGGGTGGATCCATTACTTGAGCACTATATGCCTAGCTTAATGGCTTTAAAGAAAGCGCTGCCAGGGAGACAACCCGGAAGTTTTAGAGAGTCATTTATTTCTGTTGAGTGCTTTTATATAGTTTAAAAACAAAAAAATAAAGAGGGGAACCTAAAACCTTTTCAAAAAGGAAAGTGAAAGTGAGAGAGACAAGCATTGTTGAAGTGGGAGAGCTCCTTGAACTTTGTTCATGCTCACAGAAACTTTGCGAATCTTAATTACAGAAACTTTTCATCAAAAATAATTATCCCCTTGTACAATTCCATTGTATTATAAAAATAATGTGCCAAGGTTTGCCTTTAGGATGTTTACAATGCTTGTTGGTTTGTACGGTGTAGGACAGAAACTTTGGCTGTAGTGCATGATTTTACATTTTTAACTGGAAGTCAAATGGTTCTGATTCCTTTTGCACTGTCTTGCTGTACAAATTGTTTATTTTTCCTAATTATGGTAGAATTTTTGGGGTAACAGAAGTATGGTGAATGTTCAGATTGCAACAGACTGTTCTGTTTTTGACTGATTCTGTTTTTGATGCATAGTTTGCTTGTTTTGATGAATCTATCAATTTCTATCAGTGGATTAAGCCATGAAAAAGTTATGTTACAGTAGACACAATGCAAAAACAAAATATGAATTGGTTTGCAACAGTACTTAGAGTAGTGATTTGCTTTATTATACTAACGGATCTTACCGAGTTTTCTGTTGAAGTTTTGTGTGGATGAAGTGTTTGATCGAGGAGGTCTCAATATGAGGAAAAGGAAGAGAGGCAAGAGCTCAAGCTTGGGGATTCCCAAGGAACCCCAAGTAAATATTCAAGAAGACTCAAGCGTCTAAGCTTGGGGATGCCCCGGAAGGCATCCCCTCTTTCTTCAACAAGTATCAGTATGTTTTCGTATTCGTTTTGTTCATGCGATATGTGCAAGTCTTGGAGCTTCTTTTGCATTTAGTTTTTATTTTTCTTTTATGCATCATGCTGGTATGAGATAGTCCTTGGTTGATTTATATAATGCTCATTGCACTTCACTTAAATCTTTTGAGTATGGCTTTATAGAATGCTTCATGCGCTTCACTTATATCATTTGAAGTTTGGATTGCCTATTTCTCTTCACATAGAAAACCGCCATTTGTAGAATGCTCTTTTGTTTCACTTATATTTGTTAGAGCGTGGGCATATCTTTTGTAGAAAGAATTAAACTCTCTTGCTTCACTTATATCTATTTAGAGAGATGACAGGAATTGGTCATTTACATGGTTAGTCATAAAATCCTACATAAACTTGTAGATCGCCGAATATGATATGTTTGATTCCTTGCAATAGTTTTGCGATATAAAGATGGTGATATTAGAGTCATGCTAGTGCGTGGTTGTGGATTGTAGAGACACTTGTGTTGAGGTTTGCAAGTAGCATGCACGTATGGTAACCGTTGTGTGACAAATTTGAAGCATGGGGTGTTTCTTTGATTGTCTTCCTTATGAGTGGCGGTCGGGGACGAGCGATGGTCTTTTCCTACCAATCTATCCCCCTAGGGGCATACATAGTAGTACTTTGCTTCGAGGGCTAATAAAATTTTGCAATAAGCATATGAGTTCTTTATGACTAATGTGAGTCCATGGATTATACGCACTCTCACCCTTCCATCATAGCTAGCCTCTTCGGTACTGTGCATTGCCCTTGAGTTGGTGCAAACTTTGCCGGTGCATCCAAACCCCGTGATATGATACACTCTATCACACATAAGCCTCCTTATATCTTCCTCAAAACAACCACCATACCTACCTATTATGGCATTTCCATAGCCATTCTAAGATATATTGCCATGCAACTTCCATTATCATCATATACATGACTTGAGCATTCATTGTCATATTGCCTTGCATGATCGTAAGATAGCTAGCATGATGTTTTCATGGCTTGTCCATTTTTGATGTCGTTCCTATGCTAGATCATTGCACATCCCGGTACACCGCCGGAGGCATTCATATAGAGTCATATCTTTGTTCTAGATATCGAGTTATAATATTGGGTTGTAAGTAAATAAAAGTGTGATGATCGTCATTATAGAGCATTGCCCCATAAAAAAAAGAAAAAAAGAGATAGGCCAAAGAAGCCTAAATAAAAAAGGGAGGCCAAAGAAGCCCGCAAAAAAAGAAAAAAGAAAAAAGAAAAGGGGCAATGTTACTATCCTTTTACCACACTTGTGCTTCAGAGTAGCACCATGTTCTTCATATAGAGAGTCTCCTATGTCACTTTCATATACTAGTGGGAATTTTCATTATAGAACTTGGCTTGTATATTCCAACGATGGGCTTCCTCAAATGACCTAGGTCTTCATGAGCAAGCAAGTTGGATGCACACCCACTTAGTTTTCAGTTTGAACTTTCATACACTTATAGCTCTAGTGCATCTGTTGCATGTCAATCCTAACTCCTCGCATTGACATCAGTTGATGGGCATCTCGATAGCCCGTTGATTAGCCGCGTTGATGTGAGACTTTCTCCCTTTTTGTCTTCTCCACATAAACCCCCACCATCATATTCTACTCCATCTATAGTGCTATATACATGGCTTGCGCTCATGTATTGTGTGAGGGTTGAAAAAAGCTGAAGCGCGTTAAAAAGTATGAACCAATTGCTCGGCTTATCATCGGGGTTGTGCATGATGGGAGCATTTTGTGTGACGAAAATGAAGCATGGCCAAACTATATGATTTTGTAGGGATAAGCTTGCTTTGGCCATGTTGTTTTGAAAAGACATGATTGCTTTATTGGTAAGCTCGAAGTATTATCGTTTTTATGTCAAATGATAGACTATTCCTTTGAATCACTCGTGTCTTAATATTCATGCCTTGATTAGACATATGATCAAGATTATGCTAGGTAGCATTCCACATAAAAACTTATCTTTTTTTATCATTTACCTACTCAAGGACGAGCAGGAATTAAGCTTGGGGATGCTAATACGTCTTCATCGTATCTATAATTTTTGATTGTTTCATGCCAATATTATTCAACTTTCATATACTTTTGGCAACTTTTTATATTATTTTTGGGACTAACACTACAGGAATCAGCTACTTTGCCATCAGCCACGGCGGACGGCAAAGGCATGGATGGCGGACGGCAAAGGTCTTTGCCGTGCGCCACAGACGACAAAAGTGGACGGCAATGTAAGGGATGGCAAAGAGCTACATTGTCGTCCGCTTCGGGCGGCTGACGGCAAAGGGTCCTTTGCCATCAGCTGCCGACGGCAAAGAATGCTGACGGCAATAATTGCGCTGTTACTCCGTTAGGTGGTTAACGGCAAACATCGGAAGGCCTTTGCCGTCCGCTGCTGTAGGCAAAGTTACTTTCTCTTTGCCGTCAGCCACTGTTGGCAAACTGACCAGATAGGTCAGCCTCCCAGGAAGCACAGTTGCCTGCCACGTGGCCTCTTTGCCGTCCGCTGCTGATGGCAAAGAGCCCTTTGCCGTCGGTGGCAGACGGCAAAGAGCTTGCATAATGGCCTTTTTCCCTGTTTTTTTTTAAATCCAACAATTTTCACAGCAAATATATATGACATATATAGATATATTTCACAGGGCTATTTAACAGCACATAAGTTTCATCGTACATACATATATAGTTCCATCCACATAGCAAGTTGCACATACACATAAGTTGCAACCATTAGGAAGTTGCACATACATATTACAATGCAAAGTTTCATCAAGATAACAAGTTCCATCGTAGCAAGCTAGAAGAATACTAGAAGAGAATGAAATAAAAAACAAGCACTCCATCATAGCAAGCTAGCTTCCGCGAAGTGAATGAAATCTGCAAAATGGCAAATAAGAAAGTTAGGAAAAGGTGACTAGAAGAAGAAGACTAGAAGAAGAAGCACGCCATCGTTTGTGAGGTAACTTAGGTGAAATGGATCGTTTATGAGCTAACTTAGGTAAAATGCATCATTTTAGAGCTAATGTAGGTAAAATGGATCGTTTATGAGCTAACTAAGCTAATTATGCCGTTTTTTACATAAGTAAGGTAAGTACATGTCATTATTGAGCAAACCTAGTTAACTAAGCATATCATAACTAACTTAGGTCATTTTGGAGGAAACAAAGCTAAGTATAGATTGTTTTAGAGCTAACTTAGGTAAAATGGCTGGTTTTGGAGGTCAGTAAGCTTATTAAGTCATTTTGCAGGAAAAGAAGCTAACTCTAGGTCATTAAGGTAAGCATATTGGATCAAATAAAGCTAAGTCTAGGTCTTTATGCATTTGTTAAGCAAAAAACTAGAGAAACTTACCTTGATCATGGAGGTGTGGGAGCGGGCTGGCTCATGCCAGTAGCTAGAGAAGGATCGTGTGATGCTTGTGTGGAGTAACGCTGCACCAAAGATCATTTCCAATGTTTCATTAGCATGATGACACTCAAATGTTAAGACTAGCAAGTAACGTCCATTCAAATTAAACTCACCGTGGTCTCAGGAGCAATCTCTGGATCAATGGCTATGGAGCCACGGGACCTCCCGCCACTAGATATCATCACCTGCTCTGAATTGTAGGGGATCTGGATCGGGTTAAACTCCTCCCCTTTCCTCGCCTTCCCCTTGACTTGCTTGTAAGAGGCAGTGTGGGCCATGGCATGCAGGTCGTACCCCTCTGGCACCTTATCCATCTTATTGTAGCATGCCTGAAAGAGAGAAACAAAGTAAATTAGTAATTAAAGGGCTCAAGCTAGCATGATGAATGAATTGCATTAATAATGAAGCAAACCACATTACCCAATTCTGCCCGAACTAATATAAGCTGGAGCTACCTTGATGGTGTGGCACACCTTCAATTTGGGCACGTTTGTCCTTGGCCTCAGTCGGCTCCCCTTCCATCTTTCAACACCTGCCATGACAAAGAGTAAATGAAATTAGTACAACATAAAAAAATACCGACATGAATAATAATATGTATATCACTTAAGTGTATCATCATCAAGTACACCATAAAAAATGAATACCTGACACTACTAATAATCTCGATCAGTATCATCAATAAATGCATAATCATCATCATCACTATAATCAATGATGGGCTCATAGGGTTCAGTGGCATCAACATGTGACCACCTTTACGTAATCGGTCAAGCATTGAGAGGTCGTCCGCAGCAGTAACCTCTTCTTGTTCCGGCTCTTCTTGTCCCTCCTTTGGGGTGATGTGGGATTCACTGTCGCTGTCTACTTCAATGTTTTGGGGTGAAGTATACCGGTTCTTGAAACACTTTTTGGAAAGACGTGTCTCTTGGAAGAATTGTCCTTCATATGTGTCTGGGTTAATGTGAGGTTCATAATCCTCTTCCTTTGGGGGAGATAGTCTAGCACGTGGTGGCACTTCATAAACGACATCCCAACCTTTCAGATTTGGATTAGTTTGGCAGGCCCAGGGTAGATAGAATACTTGGGTCGCCTGTTGAGCCATAATATAGACATCAGGAACATCTAAATGGGTGCTTTGGTTGATTTCAACTAGCCCTATATGTTCATGAGTCCTTCTAGTCTCCTTCGGCTGAAACCAATAACATTTGAAGACTACGACATTCGGTGGGTTTTCACCATAGAATAGAAGTTCATAAATTGCTTCAACTCTCCCATAATACTCGGTACCTCCTTCGCCGATAGCAGATACACAACAATTTGTAGACTTTCGGTCGGCCATAGATAGCTCTTTGCCATAGGTACGAAAACGATACCCGTTGATGTCGCATTTGTCAAATGAACGGACCTTATAGTCAAAACCATTAGCGACTTGTCTCAATTCGGCGTCCATAGACTCTGAGTTAGCCTACAAGTTTAATATGAAAGGATTGTTGCATTACGCACAAATTAGCGAATGAAATGAAATTATCTAATAGAATTTACCGTTTGTTTGAACCAAGAGATGAAACCGGGATAGCCGCCTCCTTGCTTTGCGAGAAGCTCATACTCTTCGACGGAATCCTTTTGGATCACCGCTCCATACGAGAATAGGGCGACGTATCGACTGTATGAAATATCCAGGAATAAGAGCAGTTCAAAGGAAATAGAAGTTGCAAAACAATGTACCGAGAACTTACTCGATGTACGGCCACACTTCTATCAGGTTGTTGAAGATATACAATGAAATGGTCCGCCATTCTTCGTTATCCAAAGATACTGGATTTGAAACACTGACTGGTGCGAGATTGCCTTTGAATAGGCTAAGGTTGGATCCACCCTTTTTAGGCTCGTCAGCATTGTACTGAGGCTTCGGATTATGCAAATGACGATTTTTGGTTTCGTAGTGTGCTGTCACGAAGTTTGCCGCCTCCTTAGTGATGAATGCTCAGCCATAGACGCTTCAATTCTACGTTTATTTTTACATTTTTCTCGAAGCGTCTTCTGCATCCTCTCAGTTGGGTAGCACCAACGATTTTGCACGGCCCCCCCAATCTTGCCTCGGTCGGGAGATGCAAAATCAAATGCTGCATTGGATTAAAGAAGCCCGGTGGAAAGATCTTCTCTAACTTGCAGATTAACTCTGGCGCCAACTCTTCCATTTCTTCTAGCACGCCAGGCAATAGTTCTTTCGCACAAAGAACACGGAAGAAATAGCTGAGTTCTGCCAGTACTAGCCATTCATCCTCAGGGATGAAGCCACGCAACATCACCGGCATTACCCGCTCAATCCATATGTGCCAATCATGACTCTTGAGACCAAATATCTTCAATTTATCAAGACTCGCTCCCCTCTTTAGATTCGCTGCGTACCCATCGGGGAACATCAACTGCATTTTCACCCACAAGATAATTTCCCTCATAGTTGGCCTTCCAAGAATGAACCATGCCTTTGGCTTTGTCTAGTTCTGCTTTCCTTTCGGTTCTTTCATGTTTTGTAACGGCCTATCACATAGCGCCTCCAGATCGACTCTAGCCTTAGTATTATCCTTTGACTTCCCATCTATGCCGAACAATGTACCAAAAAGTGCCTCGGCGATATTCTTCTCAGTGTGCATCACATCGATGTTGTGTGGGCAAATGAGGTCTTTGAAGTAAGGCAGATCCCATAAGCATGTTTTGTGAGTCCAGGCGTGCTCAGAATTATACCCCTTGAAGTACCCTGGATGCTCTGGATCTGGCTCGAGAGCGTTTAACTGATCCAGGGTCTGTTGGCCTGTCAACGCAGGTGGTGCAGAGTTTTTTACAACTCTACCTCTGATGAAGTTCTTCTTGTCTTTCCTGAACTTATGGCGAGGATCCAGGAACTGTCTATGCATGTCGAAGCAAGAAAACTTGCGACCGGCCTGAAGCCAACGAAACTCAAGAGCTCCCTTGCATGTGGGGCACGGGAACCTTCCATGCACACACCAGCCAACGAATAGCGCATACGCCGGCAAGTCATGCGTCGACTACATGTACGAGACACGCATTATGAAGTTTTGTTTGCTATAGGCGTCGTATGTCTTGAACCCATTATCCCAGGCTTCTTGCAATTCGTCCTTAAGCGGCTGCATGTACACATTTATATTTTTCCCCGGATAGTTGGGCCCTGGAATTATCAACATCAGGAAAATGTTCTTTCTTTGCATAATCTGTCCGGGGGGGAGATTGAGTGGAAAGACAAATACGGGCCAACAACTGTATTGGGCTGCCGTCATACCAAACACACTGAACCCATCAATGATGATGCCGACTCGAGGATGCCTCAGATCTGCCGCTTTGTCAGCATGTAATTCATCAAACTTTTTCCACGCAACACCATCCGATGTGTGTACCATCATCAGATTACCATCTGCATCTAGTTCGGTTCTTTTGCCTATTTTGTGCCATGTCATCTGTCTGGCCGTCTCTTCGACCATGAAAAGATGTTGAAGTCTTGGTACGATTGGCATATACCGAAGAACACTAACAGGGATTTTGGTCCGTGTCTTCTCACCCATACCGTTGTCTACCACAATATACCTGGAACACTTGCAAATGGGACAATAGTTCAAGTCCGCATAGTCAAGCCTAATAAGGCACATCCTTTCTCACACGCATGTATCTTCTAATAGGGCATCTTCAGTGCACGGAGGATTTTGTCCGGCTGGTACAGGTTTGCAGGCATTACATGGCCTTTGGGTAGAAAGCGTCCAAATACTGTCATAATTGCGTCATAGCATTCTCTGCCCAAGTTGAATTGAGCCTTCAAAGCCATTACTTGTGAGATGGCATCCAACTGACAAAGCTCAGTGTGCTCATGGAGCGAACGTTTTGAAGACTCCAACATTTCATTGAAGGCCTTTGCAGATTCCTCCATTTCCTCGTCCGAATCCCGAGCATCATCATAGTCTTGCACCATGTTTTCCATCCCGGTACCATGCTCGTCGGTGCGACGATGATCCACCTCAGCTCGGTCACGTTGGGCAGACTCACCATGAAATGTCCACACCGTATAATCGGGCGTAAAACCATTCTTCTATAGATGTTTACCCATTTCAGCCTCTGTCCTCTTTTCCCAATTGCCGCATCAGAAACAGGGGCACCAAGTTTTCCTCTGGCCATTTGCAAATGCGGCTTGCACAAACCCCTTGGTTTTTGTGAACCATTCAGCGCTCCATTTGTTCTGACCAGTGTGACCGGTATACATCCACGCACGATCACTCATCTTGACTTTCAGAGCTACTGGACACACAACAATTATATATATAATTCACCATGTATATATTCATCAGTTGATCTACTTTGTCAATTTTATTACCTCCATGTAACCTACACTCTAATAGGTAATGATAGGTCCTAATCCCACCCGAGTATGTGTAGATTGGGTTCATTTTCCCAAGCTATGCTCCGGATCCGACACAAAATTTCGGCAGCACCTCCCCGCTGTTCTCCTGATACACGTCTCTCCAATAAACAGAGAGGATGTGTACCCGAAGAACAACAGGGGAGGCACTGACGAAATTTATGCGTCGGATCCGGAGCAAAGCATATGGGAAAACGAACCCAATGTACACATACTCGGGCTGTCCATGGATAGCGTTGGACAATTCGAAAGAATCAAGGTTATAAATATGCAAATGCATGCATATTTATAACTATGACGCTTTCGAACGGGAGACACATATTGGTTACGCATACTGATGATTCAAGACACATATATAGCTAGCTATCAAATTTCATGTCATTTGTGCAAATAATTAATGGGGGAGAAGGACATGTCATTTGTGCTCACCCACGAATGAAGGGGCAGAGCTCGTCAAACGCACGGCGAGGTCGTCGAACACCAAACCTCGCAGCGATGAAACAACTGCACATTTAAATCTACCCGATCAACACAATTATATATGATGTTTTTCATAACAAAATCGAAAAATATATGACCTAACTAATAATTCACAAATATATAACCCCGTCGGCCTCTGGAAGGCCAAAGAGCACCTTTTCAGGAGGTTTAGGGGGTCGGGGTGTCATGTCGGTGTCGGGGTGCTGTTTCGGGGTCAGGGTGTCGTGTCGGGGTCGGGGTGTCGGGGTGTGGTGTCGTGGTCTGTTTGTCGGGGTGTGGTGTCGGGGTCGGG
>NC_041385.1:260833085-260841255 GCF_002162155.2 Triticum dicoccoides | reverse complement strand
GGCGGCGGCGGGGGCGGCGCGGTGGGTGGACGAGATGTGGGCTTCGGGGAGGAGGTCGAGGGAGAAGAGAGAGTAACGGGCGGGGGAGGGGGCTCGGCCGTTAGTTAGGTTAGTTAGGTTAGCCTTTGCCGTCCGCCCTCCTTTGTCGTCCGCTTTTGTTCATATTTGCCGTCTGCTGCGGACGGCAAAGAGGGGGAACGGTAAGTTTTTTCGTTAGTGGGTGCCACCTCCCTCTTTGCCGTCAGCCAGCGGACGGCAAAGAAATGGCCGATGGCAAAGACCTTCTTTGCCGTCTGGCATTTGTTTGCCGCCTGCTTCTTGGTAGCTGATGGCAAAGACCTTCTTTGCCGTTCGCTAGCTGACGGCAAAGATATGGCAGATGGCAAATTCCCTGATTCCAGTAGTGTAACATATTGATCCAGTGCCCAGTGCCAATTCCTGTTTGTTGCATGTTTTATGTTTCGCAGAAACCAAATATCAAACGGAGTCCAAACGGGATAAAAACGGACGAAGAATTATTTTGGAATATTTGTGATTTTTGGGAGGAAGAATCAACGCGAGACAGTGCCCGAGGGGGCCACAAGGCAGGGGGCGCGCCCCAGGGAGGCAGGCGCGCCCTGGACCCTCGTGGGCACCCCATAAGGCGGTTGACGCTCATCTTTTGCCGCAAGAAAGATAATATTATGAGAAAAATCTGGGTGGGAGATTCACCCCAATCGGAGTTATGGATCTTCGGATATAAAAGAAACGGTGGAAGGGAAGAATCGGAGAACGCAGAAACAGAAAGAGACAAAGAGATAGATCCAATCTCGGAGGGGCTCTCGCCCCTCCCATGCCATGGGAGCCAAGGACCAGAGGGGAAACCCTTCTCCCATCTAAGGAGAAGGTCAAGGAAGAAGAAGAAGAAGGGGGGGGGCTCTCTCCCCCTTGCTTCCGGTGGCACCGGAACGCCGCCGGGGGCCATCATCATCACCACGATCTACACCAACACCTCTGCCATCTTCACCAACATCTCCATCACCTTCCCCCACCTATATTCAGCGGTCCACTCTCCCGCAACCCGCTGTACCCTCTACTTGAACATGGTGCTTTATGTTTCATATTATTATCCAATGATGTGTTGCCATCCTATGATGTCTGAGTAGATTTTCGTTGTCCTATCGGTGATTGATGAATTGATATGATTGGTTTGAGTTGCATGTTTTATTATTGGTGTTGTCCTATGGTGCTCTCCGTGTCGCGCAAGCGTGAGGGATCCCCGCTGTTGGGTTTGCAATATGTTCATGATTTGCTTATGGTGGGTGGCGTGAGTGATAGAAGCACATACCTGAGTAAGTAGGTTGTTTGCGTATGGGATAAAGGGGACTTGATACTTTAATGCTATGGTTGGGTTTTACCTTAATGATCTTTAGTAGTTGTGGGTGCTTGCTAGAATTCCAATCATAAGTGCATATGATCCAAGAAGAGAAAGTATGTTAGCTTATGCCTCTCCCTCAAATAGAATTGCAATAGTGATTACCGGTCTAGTAACGTAGTCAATTGCTTAGGGACAATTTCACAACACATACCACCACTTTTCCACACTCGCTATATTTACTTTATTGCTTCTTGATACGTCTCCAACGTATCTATAATTTTTGATTGCTACATGCTACTTTATCTACTGTTATGGACTATATTCGGCTTTATTTTCCACTTTTATATTATTTTTGGGACTAACCTATTAACCGGAGGCCCAACCCAGAATTGCTGTTTTTTTTGCCTATTTCAGTGTTTCGAAGAAACAGAATATCAAACGGAGTCCAAACGGAATGAAACCTTCGGAAACGTGATTTTCTCACCGAACGTGATCCATGAGACTTGGACCCTACTCCAAGAAGTAACAGAGGCGGTCACGAGGGTGGGGGGCATGCCCCCCTGCCTCGTGGGCCCTCTGTTGCTCCACTGACGTACTCCTTCCTCCTATATATACCTACGTACCCCCAAACGATCAGAATAGGAGCCAAAAACCTAATTCCACCGCCGCAACCTTCTGTATCCACGAGATCCCATCTTGGGGCCTGTTCCAGAGCTCCGCCGGAGGGGGCATCCACCACGGAGGGCTTCTACATCAACACCATAGGCCCTCCGATGAAGTGTGAGTAGTTTACTTCAGACCTTCGGGTCCATAGCTAGTAGCTAGATGGCTTCTTCTCTCTTTTTGGATCTCAATACAATGTTCTCCCCCTCTCTCGTGGAGATCTATTCGATGTAATCTTCTTTTTGCGGTGTGTTTGTTGAGACAGATGAATTGTGGGTTTAAGATCCAACTTATCTATGAATAATATTTGAATCTTCTCTGAATTCTTTTATGTATGATTGAGTTATCTTTGCAAGTCTCTTCGAATTATCCGTTTGGTTTGGCCAACTAGATTGGTAGTTCTTGCAATGGGAGAAGTGTTTAGCTTTGGGTTCAATCTTGCGGTGTCCTTTCCCAGTGACAGAAGGGGCAGCAAGGCACGTATTGTATTGTTGCCATCGAGGATAACAAGATAGTTTTTTTATCATATTGCATGAATTTATCCCTCTACATCATGTCATATTGCTTAAGGCGTTACTCTATTTTTAACTTAATACTCTAGATGCATGCTGGATAGCGGTCGATGAGTGGAGTAATAGTAGTAGATGCAGAATCATTTCGATCTACTTGTCTTGGACGTGATGCCTATATACATGATCATACCTAGATATACTCATAATTATGCTCAATTCCGTCAATTGCTCAACAGTAATTTGTTCACCCACCATAGAATATCTATGCTCTTGAGAGAAGCCACTAGTGAAACCTATGGCCCCCGGGTCTATTCTCATCATATCAATCTCCATTACTTTATTACTTGCTTTGTTTTTACTTTGCCTTTTACTTTTCACTTTGCATCTATATACCAAAAATATTATTTATCATCTCTATCAGATCTCACTCTCGTAAGTGACCGTGAAGGGATTGACAACCCCTAATCGCGTTGGTTGCGAGGAGCTATCGTTTTGTGTAGGTACGAGGGACTTGTGCGTGGTCTCCTACTGGATTGATACCTTGGTTCTTAAAAACTGAGGGAAATACTTACGCTACTTTGCTGCATCATCCTCTCCTCTTCGGGGAAATCCAACGTAGTGCTCAAGAGGTAGCAATAAGAATTTCTGGCGCCGTTGCTGGGGAGGCTCACGCAAGATCAAGTCAACCATACCAAGTATCCATCACAATCCCTATCTCTCGCATTACATTATTTGCCATTTGCCTCTCGTTTTCCTCTCCCCCACTTCACCCTTGCAGTTTTATTCGCCCTCTCTTTCCCAATCTCCTCCTCTTTTTCCCGTTTGCCTTTTCCCGTTGCCTTTCTGTTTGCTTGTGTGTTGGATTACTTGTTGCCATGGCGCAAGATAATACCAAATTGTGTGACTTCTCGAATACCAATAATAATGATTTCCTTAGTACTCCGATTGCTCCTCTTAATAATGATGAGTCTTGTGAAATCAATACCGCTTTGCTGAATCTTGTTATGAAAGATCAATTCGCTGGCCTTCCTAGTGAAGATGCCGCTACTCATCTAAACAATTTTGTTGATTTGTGTGATATGCAAAAGAAGAAAGATACGGATAACAATATTGTCAAATTGAAGTTATTTCCGTTTTCACTTAGAGATCGTGCTAAAGTTTGGTTTTCGTCTTTGCCTAAAAATAGTATTGATTCTTGGAACAAGTGCAAAGATGCTTTTATCTCAAAGTATTTTCCTCCCGCTAAGATCATCACTCTTAGGAACGATATTATGAATTTTAAACAACTTGATCATGAGCATGTTGCCCAATCTTGGGAAAGAATGAATTGATGCTTCACAATTGCCCTACTCATGGTTTGAATTTATGGATGATCATACAAATTTTTTATGCCAGATTGAATTTTGCTTCTAGAAACCTTTTAGATTCGGCCGCGGGAGGCACGTTTATGGAAACTATGTTAGGAGATGCTACAAAATTTCTTGATAATATTATGGCTAATTATTCTCAATGGCACACCGAAAGATCTTCTAGTAAAAAAGTGCATGCTATAGAAGAAATCAATGTTTTGAGTGAAAATATGGATGAACTTATGAAGATGTTTGCTACTAAAAATACTTCTCTTGATCCCAATGATATGCCCTTGTCTACTTTGATTGAGAATAGTAATGAATCTATGGATGTGAATTTTGTTGGTAGGAATAGTTTTGGAAACAACGCGTATAGAGGGAATTTTAATCCTAGGCCTTATCCTAGTAATCCTTCTAATAATTATGGAAATTCCTACAACAACTCTTATGGAAATTTTAATAAGATGCCCTCTGAATTTGAGAGTAGTGTTAAAGAGTTTATGAATTCACAAAAGAATTTTAATGCTTTGCTTGAAGAGAAATTGCTTAAAGTTGATGATTTGGCTAGGAACGTTGATAGAATTTCTCTTGAAATTGATTCTTTAAAGCTTAGATCTATTCCTCCTAAGCATGATATCAATGAGTCTCTCAAATCCATGAGAATTTCCATTGATGAGTGCAAATAAAGAACCGCTAGGATGCGTGCTTCCAAAGATGCCTTTATTAAAGCGTGTTCTTCCAATTCCTATGAAAATCAAGATGAAGATCTAAAAGTTATTGATGTGTCCCCCATTAAATCTTTATTTTGCAATATGAATCTTGATGGAACTGAATATGATCTTCCTTTACCTAGAAGGCGTTCTAAGAATTCGGAGTTTTTAGGTCTTGATGATGAAATTGATAAATGTGGGATTGAAAGAAATAAAAACCTAGATGTTGCTAAACCCACTATTTTGGATCTCAAGGAATATAATTATGAAAATTGCTCTTTAATTGATTGTATTTCCTTGTTGCAAACCGTGCTAGATTCTCCTCATGCTTATAGTCAAAATAAGGCCTTTACCAAACACATTGTTGATGCCTTGATGCAATCTTATGAAGAAAAACTTGAGTTGAAAGTTTCTATCCCTAGAAAACTCTATGATGAGTGGGAACCTAGTATTAAAATTAAAATTAAAGATTATGAGTTTCATGCTTTGTGTGATTTGGGTGCCAGTGTCTCTACTATTCCCAAAACTTTGTGTGATTTGCTAGATTTCCTTGACTTTGATGATTGCTCTCTAAACTTGCATCTTGCGGATTCCACTATTAAAAAGCCTATGGGAAGAATTAATGATGTTCTTATTGTTGCAAATAGGAATTATGTGCCCGTAGATTTTATCGTTCTTGATATAGATTGCAATCCTTCATGTCCTATTATTCTTGGTAGACCTTTCCTTAGAACGATTGGTGCAATTATTGATATGAAGGAAGGGAATATTAGATTCCAATTTCCCTTAAAGAAGGGCATGGAACACTTCCCTAGAAATAAAATAAAATTACCATATGAATCTATCATGAGAGCCACTTATGGATTGCCTACCAAAGATGGCAATACCTAGATCTATCCTTGCTTTTATGCCTAGCCAGGGGCGTTAAACGATAGCGCTTGTTGGGAGGCAACCCAATTTTAATTTTTGTTTTTTGTTTTTTGTTTTTGCTTATGTTTAGGAATAAATAATCCATCTAGCCTCTGTTTGGATGTGGTTTTATATTTTAATTAGTGTTTGTGCCAAGTAGAACCTATAGGATAACCTACGATGATAGTTGATTTGATTCTGCTGAAAAACAGAAACTTTGCACGCACGAATATAATTTTGTTAAATCACAGAAACGTGATTTTGTGTTGATTCTTTTTTCTGCTCTTCAATAAACAAATTGTCCAGGAATTCCTATTTTGGTAGGATTTTTAGAGTTCCAGAAGTTTGCGTTAGTTACAGATTACTATAGACTGTTCTGTTTTTGACAGATTCTGTTTTGCGTGTGTTGTTTGCTTATTTTGATGAATCTATGGCTAGTAAAATAGTTTATAATACATAGAAAAGTTATAATACAGTAGGTTTAACACCAATATAAATAAAGAATGAGTTTATTACAGTACCTTAAAGTAGTCTTTTATTTTCTTTCTCTAACGGAGCTCAGGAGATTTCTATTGAGTTTTGTGTTGTGAAGTTTTCAAGTTTTGGGTGAATTCTTTTGATGGATTATGGAACAAGGAGTGGCAAGAGCCTAAGCTTGGGGATGCCCATGGCACCCCCAAGATAATCCAAGGACACCAAAAAGTCAATGTCACATCCCTAGCTGCTGGTAGTGCTCTAGTCTAGCTTCATGTGTGCATCATGTCTATATTTTCGAAACTTGAACTGAGGAATTTTGGAAGCCTCAAAAACTTAAATAAAAGAGGGGCAAAAACCCTAGAAATCTTATTCATTGCTCCAAAAATTCTCTTTTTAAATGTTTGATAATTTTTGGTAAGGGTTCTGGTCCCAACCAAAATATTGAACATTTTTAAGGAATTATTTTTGGGACTTTGGATTTAATTCATTAGCTATTTGAATTTGAATTATATTCATATAATTAGAATATAATTTCAAATACCCCCTGAAATATTTTATAAGCTTTGGAAAAGTCCATCTAGCAATATAAAATATTCAGAGGAGTTTTTGGCATTGTTTGAATTATTTTTAAAATTCAAAACAGTGGCAAAACAGATTAAATAAAAGAAAACAAAACAAAACAGAAATAAAAGACAGAGGAGAGAAACCCTACCTGGCGCTTACCTGTCCAGCCCAGCCGGCCCAGCTCCTCCCGCTGGCCCAGCCCACCGCCGCCTCCCTCCCCTGTCGTCTTCCTCCCTGCCAGGAGGACGGGCACGCGCCCGGCGCGCGCGGCCACGCGCCCCGGCCACCTCCTGCTTCCCCCCCGGCCTCCCTAGCGACGCCACGACGAGGCCTCGTGTCCCCTCGCCCCTCTTCCTCCCCCGCTGCATCCCCTCTCTCCTCTGCTCCCTCTCTCTCGCCCGAACCCGAACGCAGCCATCGCCGCCGACTAGAACCACCGCGGCCACAGGCCCTCCCTCGCCTCGCCGACGTGTCCATGGCCTCCGCCTCGACGCCCTCATCCTCCCCGTCGACTCACTCGACGCCGGACGCCCCAAAACACCGTCAGCGGTCTCTTCTTCATCGCCGGCCGCCGCGGATCCCCATCGTCGACTCGTCGCCGTCCGGCCTTCCCCGAGCCCGCTTCGACATCTGTTGCAACCGCCGTGAGCCACCGAACCTTTTCCCCCTCTCCGTTCTCGCTCTCGTGCGCCGTAGTCGCCACACCTTGCTCGCCCGTACGCGCCGCCGCCTGTGACCGCCGCCGACGAGTCTCCGGCCACCTAGCAGTCCGGCCGTCGTGCTCAACTCCCTTCCCGCGCCACGTAGAGTACATAGGTGCCCTGCACGAATCTCCCCGGCCACCATAGCGTCGACCCCGAGCTCACCCGAGCTCCGGTGACCGCCAAGGTCGACGCCGGCGACAACTCCGGCCACCCCCGCACCCAACGCCTGCACCACTCGACGCGCGAGTCCACCAGCGTCACGTAGATGCCCTCCGCCGGCCGTTTGGTCGCCGGAGATGCAAACCCGAGGCTCGCCGCCGCGGTTGGCCTCGCCGGCGTCAAGTCGCCGGTGGGGTTGACCCCGTTGACAGTTGACTTGCTGGGCCCAGTTTGACCCTGGGTCACTGACGTGTGGGCCTCTGGCCACTAACTAAATTAGGATTAGCACTAATCAGATTAGTTAAACTAATTACCCCCCTGCTGACACTGACATGTGGGCCCTAGTGCCCTAATCTTTAATTAAACTAAACTAAACCCCCTGTTTAACCCGTGTCACTGACGTGTGGACCCCACACGTCAGGTTTGACCTGAACCTGCCCTGTTGACCTGATGACGTCAAGGTGATGTCATGCTGACGCAATAAGTATTTTATGGATTTAAAAATAATCAGGAAATTCCAGAAAATAGCTAAAACTTCAATAAATCATAGAAATTCAACCGTAACTCCAAATTAAATAATTTATATATGAAAAATTATCAGAAAAATTCAAGGAATCCATCTGTACCATTTACATGCATGTTAGAACAACTTATCACTACTGTTTAGGGCAAATGAAGTGAATGACATTTAAATAACCACATATGGAGTTTGAATTTGAATCTTGGATTCAAACCAACTTCATTTAATCTGGTTTTAGATGCATTA
>NC_041385.1:260811809-260832945 GCF_002162155.2 Triticum dicoccoides | reverse complement strand
CCCAAAACACATTCATTTTGCCATGTCATGATCATGCATCATATTGTGCATTGCATTGATTGTGTTCCCTTCTGTGTTGCCGGTATTTGTCCCCTCTCGATAGACGTGATACCGATGATGTGATCGTTGACACTGATGAAGACTCAATGTTATCTTCAGAAGTGCCAGGCAAGCAAAACCCCCTTGTTCATTCCGATAAAATCCCACTCTCTCGCTCCTGCTCTCTTTTACTGCATTAGGACAACATCGATTCATCTGTTACTTGCTGCGGTAGCTGAACCCCTTTATCCTTTGCATGACCTGTCATTGCCACAATAAATAGATGAAACCCACTAGCATGAGTAGGAGTTGTTTGAGCCCTGTTGTGCCTACTCATTCATGCTTGTTGTCATGCCTGCTATTGCTTAGAGTTGAGTCAGGTCTGATTCATCGGGGATGAATCAGAGGCGTGTGAACATGTCCTACTATGGGTGAACTAAGTGTGTGAACACGATTTGGTAAAGGTAGCGGTGAGAGGCCATGTAGGAGTACATGGTGGGTTGTCTCATTGCAGCCGTCCTCAGGAACTGAGTTCTGTGTTTGTGATCCATGACCAGCTACTACCACACATTGGAATGCTTAAGTGCCCCTCTCGACTTATTAATCAACATGATCTCTGTCCAGGAGTTGCAACTAGTTTCTGGTGTTTGTAGGTAGTGTTAGTAGTCTACCAAGTGGCACCCGGTACAGGTGGGCTTGGGTCAGACTAGGCACAGTGGCACGGTGTACCAAGTGGCACCCGGATGGTGGGCTTGGGAACCCTGCTCACATCGCTTGGGGCCGTGAGCGACACCCCGGCCGGATCTCCTTGCGGATGGAACCCGAATAGGCGATAAACCTGGACTAGAGACTTGTTCGGTTAGTCAGGTCGTGGCCGACTCCCTCGCCCGGCTTCCGCTTGAAGGTTGCCGAGGTACATGACGTGTACAGGGCGGTAAGTGGCGGGAGCGTGTGTGAAGAAGTACACCCCTGCAGGGTTATCATCATCTATTCGAATAGCCGGATTCCTCGGATATGGAAACTTGGACCCCTTGCATAGTTCATAGACAAGTGAAAGTGGATACTCTAAAATGCGCAAGATAAGCGTGAGTGCTATGGATGGCGTTCTCGTAGGGAGACGGGAGCGGATCCATAGTGGTGTATTGGTTGGTGAATATGTGGACTCGTGTGCGCCACCTCAAAAGAGTTACTTGCAGTCGTAGTTCAGGATAGCCACCGAGTCAAAGCTGGCTTGCTGCAGTCAAACCCCTCCACCCCCTTGTTGATAATGATGCATATGTAGATAGATCTGATGTAAGTCTTGCTGGGTACATTTGTACTCACGTTTGCCTATTTTATGTTTTGCAGAGAGACTTCAGTCTCACTAGTAGTTCCGCGTGGACTTCGACGTTTAGCTTGTTACCTCAGCTACGATCTTGTGCCCTCGGCAGGATCTGGTAGATAGTCAGGCTTTCAGCCTTTTTCATTTATAGATGTCTGTACTCAGACATGATAGCTTCCGCTTGTGCTTGATTTGTATGCTCTGAGTGTTGGGTCATGGGACCCATGTTTGTAATGTCTCACTCCTCGGAGCCTATTGATTAAATACTTGAGTCGTAGAGTCATGTTGTGATGCCATGTTGTGTTTGCACATATCGACCATATTGTGTGTATGTTATTGAAATGCTTGGTATGTGTGGGATCTGGCTATCTAGTTGTTTATCCTTAGTAGCCTCTCTTACCGGGAAATGTCTCCTAGTGTTTCCACTGAGCCATGGTAGCTTGCTACTGCTCCAGAACACTTAGGCTGGCCGGCATGTGTCCTTCTTCGTTCTTGTGTCTGTCCCTTCGGGGAAATGTCACGCGATGAATACCGGAGTCCTGTTAGCCCGCTACAGCCCGGTTCACCGGAGTCCTGCTAGCCCAGTGCTACAGCCTGGATTCACTCGCTGATGACCGACACGTTCGATGTTGGGTCATGGATGCCTGTCCCTGTAAGTTTGTGCCACTTTGGGTTTACGACTAGCCATGTCAGCCCGGGCTCCTTACCATATGGATGCTAGCGACACTGTCATATACGTGTGCCAAAAGACGCAAACGGTCCCGGGCAAAGGTAATGCGACACCGTGGGAATACCGTGCGTGAGGCCGCAAAGTGATATGAGGTGTTACATGCTAGATCGATGTGGCATTGAGTCGGGGTCCTGACAGCGTTGGTATCAGAGCTTGACTATCTGTAGGATTACCAAGCCAAACTGGTCGAAGTTGAGTCTAGAAATCCTTTAGTTATATGTAGGGGAATTGATTGTGGGATGGAACGTAAGGCTCTTTTACTCCTTATACCTCATGGCCTTCTGATCTGAGTCATCATCTTCTCTTCTATGGGGATTAAGAACTAGGCTATCTCTTCTTTCTATCAGGATCACGTGTTACTAATCCGTAGACTTATAAGATTGTTGGATTTAAGCTTGAGTTCAGTTTCTACTACTTCCGTACGTTAACTGTTGATCTCGAAACCTTGATATTGTGTTTCTGAGTGGTTATGCCACCATTTTTGTGAATGTCTCAAATCTTTTCTGAGCATTTACAGCCGTTATGTTGTCCGAGTCATCCCAGGTTTCTAAATAGTCGGATGCATTTGCAAATCCCTTCCTCCTGTTTCCGATGTGCCTTTGGTCAGATTAATCACACAAATCAGTGAGTTGAGGTACTTTATTGCCTTGACATATATGTTGGAGCTAGTATTATGACCCTAGGTGTCTTAGGGGATCATCTAGTAATTTAGCCATGATTTGTGTTCCCAGTGTGATGATTCTGGCCATCATTCTCGAAAGCATCCCGTGATGCTACTTAGTAGTAGGTATTCTATTCCTGGGTTCTTGAACCCAAGATTCACTCTACTTACTTCATGTTGATCGTAATTGCTAGCGCCTTTAGGATATTAGTAACCTTTGCGATAGTCCTTGAAGTCCGTGGTATATCCTTCTTCCAAATACCATGAACCACTTACGGCAAAAGTTTGTTGGATCAAAAGATCACAACAGGAGTGCTCTCTATGGGTTCTCCATTCATAAATCGTGACTCTGCCAGTTCTACCTTTCTGCATGGGTTATCCGGAAGAAATATGTTGAACTTGGTTCGACATACTAATCTATGCATCCACAACTCAGAAAATTATATGTTCCTTTGAGTTGTTCTCTTTAGTTGCATTCTGACCCTCGTCTATCAATTGATAGTCAAGAGTATGTGTGCGTTCGTTTATCGATGCCTATTACTCTTGTGGTCCGTCAAGCCATTCTATCGCAGAATGACTAGGAGAAACAAACTCCAGTACCTCTTCCATATCCAGGATTGGGTCAAAGAAGTTGTGCTCCGCAGATCAAATTGCTAATCCAGCTTTTGTTCTGTTCTACCTTGGAGTATTACCATCTTTATATCGGGATTGTTATAGGAATTGCACACCATCCTATGAGCTCTTGGTACAGTGATACTTCTTGCCATCATTAGTCATTCCTCGGTCTTCGTGTTGATGCAACCGGAATACCGACAAATGAATTGTGATGTGTGAAATCAATACGCCTAGCAACCTCGTTGCTGGGTAGTTAAAGGGCAATAATTTCATTCTTAGTGTGTTGGTTATTGAATCATCATTCTAAGATTGATCGTGCTACCTAGTCCATTCTCCTGGTTCACTCCTCGATCGATGAGTTAGGATTATTTCAAATCCTTGCTCTATTGATCATATCGTCTTGCCCTGAAAAGCAAGATTGTTCTCGAGCTTAGTAACATACCGGTGGTTCGTGATTTTCTGAATATCTTCTCAGAAGTATTACCAGGTTGTCACCTGACCGCTATGTTGAGCTCGTGATCAAGTTGGTTTCTTGTGAACCACCTTCTCTTCAAGAGTCGGTGTTAGATATCCCTGAGCTAGTTGGTTAAGCTAAACGACAACTTGGAGGGTTGGAAGATAAAAGCTTGCCTGACTTAGTTCGTTCCAAAGGGATATTCTTGTGTAGTGTGTGTTGAAGAAAGATGATATCTTCATCCATTGGTCCCTGTGATCAGTTGCTGCACCTACTGTCTTATCAATCCTTTGATTTGAGTGTGGGCTATCGTCAAATCAAGTCAGAACCAACGATGTTCGTAATGTTGTCTTACTCGTGGTTGATCCCTCGAGCATACACCATTATATCTTTTGTTTCTGACCAATGCTATCACCGTGTTCACCCGATGGTGGAAGTCCAATGATATGGAAATTCCGATGAGTTGTTGTTGAGCCCATTGACAACATTCTTATCTCCTCCATGATGTTGTCGAACATTAAGTTAGTGTTGGGAACTTTTGAAAGCATTTTCTTCATGCTAGCTCATGAAGTACTTGTTTGATGAAAGGAGTGACTTCCTTTGATTCACGTGCATTTTGATGTAAGTTGCCGTCGTGAATTCGAGAAAGTTTGTTTTTGCTCCTTTGGAATCATCCCAAGTCGGTCATGCACGTGCGAAGAATTCTGTGGTCTGTTAGACTGATCATCTTCATTCCATATGTATATCCTAGCACACCAAGCCACTGATTGACTTGTTCAAGGAAAAGAAGTCTATGCTTGGGATCTAATCCATGGACTTGCGTAAAGACTTCGATATCCTCGATGATGGCTCCCAACCAGAACTCGGTAGTGTTTTATTGTAAGACTACCATGTGGGCATGCTTGTCTGGAACAACGTGTTCACATGTTTGTAGCAGAACCAGCTCATGTTTTGGAGCTTGCTATCGTAGTTCATTTCCTGAGAATCTCGCAACGTCATCTCGTCGATTTGTGTTGCAAACTTTCATTTTTCTTCCTAGACTCGATGAGTCTGGAATATCCTGACACCAACCAGATCTGAGTCTCAGGCAGATATGATGGTTGGAATATTTCCCAAGAACTATAATATTGGTCCCTCGATAACCGGTAAGGTGGATGTCATGGCCAACACACCCAGCCGGAAGACCTATTATTGTAGTATCTTGTTTGAGGAAGTTGGCCACCTCCCCATAAGGATTTCGTAGGATTTACCTCCGTAACTGTTCCTTATGGATTCTTTTGCTCCCGAAGTCCAACCTTTACTTGATGTTCTAGTTAGCAAACCATATCTAAGAATGGGTTACACTAGCACGTCAAGGAGAACATTAGAAGCGGAGTACTAAATGTCTCTCGGTCGATCATCCAGATTTTGTTTCCTTGGCCTCGCTAGGGTGAAATCTGAGTTGATGTTATCTTCCTATGCATCTGTGTCGTCCATCGTGTTCATCATGGTGGTATGTTGTGTTGCCAGGATTCTTGACACGGATGTTGGTAAAACCTTGATGATTGTGGAAATGCTCAAGTTCTTGAGAGCAAGCACAAGCGCTAGGTGTTATCTTCGGCACTAACTGGGGATCCTCTCCGTTTCCTCGGCAATGCTATGATCTTTTCAAACAGTGAACTCACTCTCTTTTGTTGGGTTCTTCCACAGTTACCAAAATCATTCCCAGCATTTGCATGTTGTTCCCAGCTTGCCCCGCCAATGTGCCATTCTACCATGGGTCTCATCCATTTCCGGTGATAAGCAAATTCATCCATTACGTTGTCTTCAACAAGGTAATCCACAACATCCAAGTCCGAGTATGCCATTCCACCGACCCCCGCCAATCGATTGCTGTGATTGCCTTAGGCTGGTATAAAGAGTCTCAATGATCTCTGAATCAAAGGTAATTCTTTTTGCCACTTAAGGGGATATATCTACGAGTCACGGTTCCTAAGGTGTCTCGTTATGGTATCATGGCAACTCAACTCCTTGCTATTTGACAACCGTTCACCACCCTCTTAGGTGTGGAATTGTTGTCTACCTAGTGAACCTTCGTCATCCGTTTTTTTCCACCCCTCCTGATGTGTATCTCGTGTCTCAACCCGAGAGATGGTCCTATGTCTCATTCCGTGAGTTGTTCGGTCTTCGAGAAGATCGACCCTTCTAGAGTCTCCTTCTTCCCTCCATGTCATGTTGACAGGAATTCTCAGAGCAAGACTTCAAGACAATGATGGTGAATGAATCAACGTTCAACTGAAGTGCACCCTGGATTGTGAAGATTATACTAGTCTGCGTTACCCTTCACCTTACCCTACGCTTGAATCTCGAGACGAGATTCTTGTTTAGTGGGGGTGAGTTGTCACATCCCTAGCTGCTGGTAGTGCTCTAGTCTAGCTTCATGTGTGCATCATGTCTATATTTTCGAAACTTGAACTGAGGAATTTTGGAAGCCTCAAAAACTTAAATAAAAGAGGGGCAAAAACCCTAGAAATCTCATTCATTGCTCCAAAAATGCTCTTTTTAAATGTTTGATAATTTTTGGTAAGGGTTCTGGTCCCAACCAAAATATTGAACATTTTTAAGGAATTATTTTTGGGACTTTGGATTTAATTCATTAGCTATTTGAATTTGAATTATATTCATATAATTAGAATATAATTTCAAATACCCCCTGAAATATTTTATAAGCTTTGGAAAAGTCCATCTAGCAATATAAAATATTCAGAGGAGTTTTTGGCATTGTTTGAATTATTTTTAAAATTCAAAACAGTGGCAAAACAGATTAAATAAAAGAAAACAAAACAAAACAGAAATAAAAGACAGAGGAGAGAAACCCTACCTGGCGCTTACCTGTCCAGCCCAGCCGGCCCAGCTCCTCCCGCTGGCCCAGCCCACCGCCGCCTCCCTCCCCTGTCGTCTTCCTCCCTGCCAGGAGGACGGGCACGCGCCCGGCGCGCGCGGCCACGCGCCCCGGCCACCTCCTGCTTCCCGGCCACCTCCTACTTCCCCCCCCGGCCTCCCTAGAGACGCCACGACGAGGCCTCGTGTCCCCTCGCCCCTCTTCCTCCCCCGCTGCATCCCCTCTCTCCTCTGCTCCCTCTCTCTCGCCCGAACCCGAACGCAGCCATCGCCGCCGACTAGAACCACCGCGGCCACAGGCCCTCCCTCGCCTCGCCGACGTGTCCATGGCCTCCGCCTCGACGCCCTCATCCTCCCCGTCGACTCACTCGACGCCGGACGCCCCAAAACACCGTCAGCGGTCTCTTCTTCATCGCCGGCCGCCGCGGATCCCCATCGTCGACTCGTCGCCGTCCGGCCTTCCCCGAGCCCGCTTCGACATCTGCTGCAACCGTCGTGAGCCACCGAACCTTTTCCCCCTCTCCGTTCTCGCTCTCGTGCGCCATAGCCGCCACACCTTGCTCGCCCGTACGCGCCGCCGCCTGTGACCGCCGCCGACGAGTCTCCGGCCACCTAGCGGACCGGTCGTCGTGCTCAACTCCCTTCCCGCGCCACGTAGAGTACATAGGTGCCCCGCACGAATCTCCCCGGCCACCGTAGCATCGACCCCGAGCTCACCCGAGCTCCGGCGACCGCCAAGGTCGACGCCGGCGACAACTCCGGCCACCCCCGCACCCAACGCCTGCACCACTCGACGCGCGAGTCCACCAGCGTCACGTAGATGCCCTCCGCCGGCCGTTTGGTCGCCGGAGATGCAAACCCGAGGCTCGCCGCCGCGGTTGGCCTCGCCGGCGTCAAGTCGCCGGTGGGGTTGACCCCGTTGACAGTTGACTTGCTGGGCCCAGTTTGACCCTGGGTCACTGACGTGTGGGCCTCTGGCCACTAACTAAATTAGGATTAGCACTAATCGGATTAGTTAAACTAATTACCCCCCTGCTGACACTGACATGTGGGCCCTAGTGCCCTAATCTTTAATTAAACTAAACTAAACCCCCTGTTTAACCCGTGTCACTGACGTGTGGACCCCACACGTCAGGTTTGACCTGAACCTGCCCTGTTGACCTGATGACGTCAAGGTGATGTCATGCTGACGCAATAAGTATTTTATGGATTTAAAAATAATCAGGAAATTCCAGAAAATAGCTAAAACTTCAATAAATCATAGAAATTCAACCGTAACTCCAAATTAAATAATTTATATATGAAAAATTATCAGAAAAATTCAAGGAATCCATCTGTACCATTTACATGCATGTTAGAACAACTTATCACTACTGTTTAGGGCAAATGAAGTGAATGACATTTAAATAACCACATATGGAGTTTGAATTTGAATCTTGGATTCAAACCAACTTCATTTAATCTGGTTTTAGATGCATTATCCCAAAACACATTCATTTTGCCATGTCATGATCATGCATCATATTGTGCATTGCATTGATTGTGTTCCCTTCTGTGTTGCCGGTATTTGTCCCCTCTCGATAGACGTGATACCGATGATGTGATCGTTGACACTGATGAAGACTCAATGTTATCTTCAGAAGTGCCAGGCAAGCAAAACCCCCTTGTTCATTCCGATAAAATCCCACTCTCTCGCTCCTGCTCTCTTTTACTGCATTAGGACAACATCGATTCATCTGTTACTTGCTGCGGTAGCTGAACCCCTTTATCCTTTGCATGACCTGTCATTGCCACAATAAATAGATGAAACCCACTAGCATGAGTAGGAGTTGTTTGAGCCCTGTTGTGCCTACTCATTCATGCTTGTTGTCATGCCTGCTATTGCTTAGAGTTGAGTCAGGTCTGATTCATCGGGGATGAATCAGAGGCGTGTGAACATGTCCTACTATGGGTGAACTAAGTGTGTGAACACGATTTGGTAAAGGTAGCGGTGAGAGGCCATGTAGGAGTACATGGTGGGTTGTCTCATTGCAGCCGTCCTCAGGAACTGAGTTCTGTGTTTGTGATCCATGACCAGCTACTACCACACATTGGAATGCTTAAGTGCCCCTCTCGACTTATTAATCAACATGATCTCTGTCCAGGAGTTGCAACTAGTTTCTGGTGTTTGTAGGTAGTGTTAGTAGTCTACCAAGTGGCACCCGGTACAGGTGGGCTTGGGTCAGACTAGGCACAGTGGCACGGTGTACCAAGTGGCACCCGGATGGTGGGCTTGGGAACCCTGCTCACATCGCTTGGGGCCGTGAGCGACACCCCGGCCGGATCTCCTTGCGGATGGAACCCGAATAGGCGATAAACCTGGACTAGAGACTTGTTCGGTTAGTCAGGTCGTGGCCGACTCCCTCGCCCGGCTTCCGCTTGAAGGTTGCCGAGGTACATGACGTGTACAGGGCGGTAAGTGGCGGGAGCGTGTGTGAAGAAGTACACCCCTGCAGGGTTATCATCATCTATTCGAATAGCCGGATTCCTCGGATATGGAAACTTGGACCCCTTGCATAGTTCATAGACAAGTGAAAGTGGATACTCTAAAATGCGCAAGATAAGCGTGAGTGCTATGGATGGCGTTCTCGTAGGGAGACGGGAGCGGATCCATAGTGGTGTATTGGTTGGTGAATATGTGGACTCGTGTGCGCCACCTCAAAAGAGTTACTTGCAGTCGTAGTTCAGGATAGCCACCGAGTCAAAGCTGGCTTGCTGCAGTCAAACCCCTCCACCCCCTTGTTGATAATGATGCATATGTAGATAGATCTGATGTAAGTCTTGCTGGGTACATTTGTACTCACGTTTGCCTATTTTATGTTTTGCAGAGAGACTTCAGTCTCACTAGTAGTTCCGCGTGGACTTCGACGTTTAGCTTGTTACCTCAGCTACGATCTTGTGCCCTCGGCAGGATCTGGTAGATAGTCAGGCTTTCAGCCTTTTTCATTTATAGATGTCTGTACTCAGACATGATAGCTTCCGCTTGTGCTTGATTTGTATGCTCTGAGTGTTGGGTCATGGGACCCATGTTTGTAATGTCTCACTCCTCGGAGCCTATTGATTAAATACTTGAGTCGTAGAGTCATGTTGTGATGCCATGTTGTGTTTGCACATATCGACCATATTGTGTGTATGTTATTGAAATGCTTGGTATGTGTGGGATCTGGCTATCTAGTTGTTTATCCTTAGTAGCCTCTCTTACCGGGAAATGTCTCCTAGTGTTTCCACTGAGCCATGGTAGCTTGCTACTGCTCCAGAACACTTAGGCTGGCCGGCATGTGTCCTTCTTCGTTCTTGTGTCTGTCCCTTCGGGGAAATGTCACGCGATGAATACCGGAGTCCTGTTAGCCCGCTACAGCCCGGTTCACCGGAGTCCTGCTAGCCCAGTGCTACAGCCTGGATTCACTCGCTGATGACCGACACGTTCGATGTTGGGTCATGGATGCCTGTCCCTGTAAGTTTGTGCCACTTTGGGTTTACGACTAGCCATGTCAGCCCGGGCTCCTTACCATATGGATGCTAGCGACACTGTCATATACGTGTGCCAAAAGACGCAAACGGTCCCGGGCAAAGGTAATGCGACACCGTGGGAATACCGTGCGTGAGGCTGCAAAGTGATATGAGGTGTTACATGCTAGATCGATGTGGCATTGAGTCGGGGTCCTGACAGTCAAAGCTTGGGGATGCCCCGGAAGGCATCCCCTCTTTCGTCTACTTCCATCGGTAATTTACTTGGAGCTATATTTTATTCACCACATGATATGTATTTTGCTTGGAGCGTCTTGTATTATTTGCGTCTTTGCTTGTTAGTTTACCACAATCATCCTTGATGTACACACCTTTTGAGAGAGCCATACATGAATTGGAATTTGCTAGAATACTCTATGTGCTTCACTTATATCTTTTGAGCTTGATAATTTTGCTCATAGTGCTTCACTTATATCTTTTGAGCATGATAATTTTTGCTCTAGTGCTTCACTTAGATCTTTTAGAGCGCGGTGGTGGATTTGTTTTAAAGAAACTATTGATCTCTCATGCTTCACTTAGATTATTTCGAGAGTCGTTAATAGCATGGTAATTTGCTTAATATTAATATACTTGGTATTCAAGATATGTGAAACTTTTTTTTGAGTGCGTTGAATACTAAGATAAGTTTGATCCTTGATAATTGTTTTGAGATATGGAGGTGATAATATCAAAGTCGTGCTAGTTGGGTAATTGTGAATTTGAGAAGTTCTTGTGTTGAAGTTTGCAAGTCCCGTAGCATGCACATATGGTTAAAGTTGTGTAACAAATTTGAAACATGAAGTGTACCTGGCTTGTGCATCCTTATGAGTGGCGGTCGGGGACGAGCGATGGTCTTTTCCTACCAATCTATCCCCCTAGGAGCATGCACGTAGTACTTGATTTTTGATGACTTCTAAATTTTTGCAATAAGTATATGAGTTCTTTTGACTAATGTTGAGTCCATGGATTATACGCACTTTTACCTTTCTGCCTTTGCTAGCCTCTTCGGTACCGTGCATTGCCCTTTCTCACCTTGGGAGTTGGGGCAAACTTCGTCGGTGCATCCAAACCCCGTGATACGATACGCTCTATCACACATAAACCTCCTTATATCTTCCTCAAAACAGCTACCACACCTACCTATCATGGCATTTCCATAGCCATTCCGAGATATATTGCCATGCAACTTTCCATCGTTCCGTTCATCATCATCATGACATACATTACTTTTGTCATATTGCCATTGCATGATCATGTAGTTGACATCGTATTTGTGGCAAAGCCACCATGCATTATTTTTCATACATGTCACTCTTGATTCATTGCACCATCCCGGTACACCGCCGGAGGCATTCATATAGAGTCATATCTTGTTCTAGTTTCGAGTTGTTTGTTGTAATCAATAGAAGTGTGATGATCATCATTATTAGAGCATTGCCCAAAGAAAAAAAAGAAAAAAAAAGACAAAGGCCAAAAAAAGGCCCAAAAAAAGAAAAAAAGAAAAAGAAAAAGAAGAAAATAAATAAAAAGGGCAATGCTACTATCTCTTTTTCCACACTTGTGCTTCAAAGTAGCACCTTGTTCTTCATGTAGTGAGTCTCATATATTGTGCTTCAAAGTAGCACCTTGTTCTTCATGTAGTGAGTCTCATAAGTTGTCTTTTTATACCAGAGGGAATTTTTCATTATAGAACTTGGCTTGTATATTCCTACGATGGGCTTCCTCAAATGCCCTAGGTCTTCATGAGCAAGCGAGTTGGATGCACACCCACTAGTTTTATTTTGTTGAGCATTCATAGCTCTAGTGCATCCGTTGCATGGCAATCCCTACTCCTCATGTTGACATCAATTAATGGGCATCTCCATAGCCCGTTGATTATCCTCGTCAATGTGAGACTTTCTCCTTTTTTGTCTTCTCCACACAATCCCCATCATCATATTCTATTCCACCCATAGTGCTATATCCATGGCTCACGCTCATGTATTGTGTGAAGGTTGAAAAAGTTTGAGATTATTTAAGTATGAAACAATTGCTTGGCTTGTCATCGGGGGTATAGAAGTTGGGAACGTCTTTGTGTGACGAAAATGAAGCATAGCTTAACTATATGATTTTGTAGGGATGAACTTTCTTTTGCCATGCTATTTTGAGAAGACATGATTGCTTTGGTTAGTATGCTTGAAGTATTATTATTTTTATGTCAATATGAACTTTTGTCTTGAATCTTTTGGATCTGAATATTCATGTCACAATTAAGAAGATTTACATTGAAATTATGCCAAAGTATCACTCCGCATCAAAAATTCTTTTTTTATCATTTACCTACTCCAGGACGAGCAGGAATTAAGCTTGGGGATGCCTGATACGTCTCCAACGTATCTATAATTTTTGATTGCTCCATGATACTTTATCTACTGTTTTGGACTATATTGGGCTTTATTTTCCACTTCTATATTATTTTTGGGACTAACCTATTAACCGGAGGCCCAGCCCAGAATTGCTGTTTTTTGCCTATTTCAGTGTTTCGAAGAAACAGAATATCAAACGGAGTCCAAACGGAATGAAACCTTCGGAAACGTGATTTTCTCACCGAACGTGATCCAGGAGACTTGGACCCTACCCCAAGAAGTAACAGAGGCGGTCATGAGGGTGGGGGCGCCCCCCCTAGGGCGCACCCCCTGCCTCGTGGGCCCTCTGTTGCTCCACCAACGTACTCCTTCCTCCTATATATACCTACGTACCCCCAAACGATTAGAACAGGAGCCAAAAACCTAATTCCACCGCCGCAACCTTCTGTATCCACGAGATCCCATCTTGGGGCCAGTTCCGGAGCTCCGCCGGAGGGGGCATCCACCATGGAGGGCTTCTACATCAACACCATAGGCCCTCCGATGAAGTGTGAGTAGTTTACTTCAGACCTTCGGGTCCATAGCTAGTAGCTAGATGGCTTCTTCTCTCTTTTTGGATCTCAATACAATGTTCTCCCCCTCTCTCGTGGAGATCTATTCGATGTAATCTTCTTTTTGCGGTGTGTTTGTTGAGACAGATGAATTGTGGGTTTATGATCCAGCTTATCTATGAATAATATTTGAATCTTCTCTGAATTCTTTTATGTATGATTGAATTATCTTTGCAAGACTCTTCGAATTATCCGTTTGGTTTGGCCAACTAGATTGGTAGTTCTTGCGATGGGAGAAGTGTTTAGCTTTGGGTTCAATCTTGCGGTGTCCTTTCCCAGTGACAGAAGGGGCAGCAAGGCACGTATTGTATTGTTGCCATCGAGGATAACAAGATGTTTTTTTATCATATTGCATGAATTTATCCCTCTACATCATGTCATCTTGCTTAAGGCGTTACTCTGTTTTTAACTTAATACTCTAGATGCATGCTGGATAGCGGTCGATGAGTGGAGTAATAGTAGTAGATGCAGAATCGTTTCGATCTACTTGTCTTGGACGTGATGCCTATATACATGATCATACCTAGATATACTCATAATTATGCTCAATTCTGTCAATTGCTCAACAGTAATTTGTTCACCCACCGTAGAATATCTATGCTCTTGAGAGAAGCCACTAGTGAAACCTATGGCCCCCGGGTCTATTCTCATCATATCAACCTCCATTACTTTATTACTTGCTTTGTTTTTACTTTGCCTTTTTCTTTTCACTTTGCATCTATATACCAAAAATATTATTTATCATCTCTATCAGATCTCACTCTCGTAAGTGACCGTGAAGGGATTGACAACCCCTAATCGCGTTGGTTGCGAGGAGCTATCGTTTTGTGTAGGTACGAGGGACTTGTGTGTGGTCTCCTACTGGATTGATACCTTGGTTCTCAAAAACTGAGGGAAATACTTACGCTACTTTGCTGCATCATCCTCTCCTCTTCGGGGAAATCCAACGCAGTGCTCAAGAGGTAGCACTTCTTTATATAAATAGCCCCTAGCTTTTATTTACGTGCTCTTTATTATCTTGCAATCGTATCCAACAACACCTGCAAAGTACTTCTAGTTTCGTACTTGTTCTAGGTAAAGCGAACACTAAGCATGCATAGAGTTGTATCGATGGTCTATAGAACTTGAGGGAATATTTGTTCTACCTTTAGCTCCTCGTTGGGTTCGACACTCTTACTTATCGAAAGAGGCTACAATTGATTCTATACTTGTGGGTTATCAGTATCTCAGATTTGCTCCTTTCCGGTCCAGAATTCCAGTTGTCAGCATTCTCCCTCTTCATGTAAATCTTGTAAAATGACAGAAAAAGGCATAAGTATTGTACCATAATGTGAAATAACAGCCCATAATGCAATAAATATCAACATAAAAGCATGATGTAAAATGGACGTATCAAGGGCAACCGTTAATTTGGCTAGCCATGGCTTGTGTTTGCTGGTTGAGGGAGAGTAAACTTTACCTTTCCGCTTGGGAACCTCCGATATTGTGTTTAGCATGGAAGATTTTGAAAATCCTCGGTCATGACATTGATAGGAAAGGCATGCCTCTCAAAATTGTATTCATCTTTGATTTAAGCTTCGAGCTCTGGCACCTCTGTAAATCTTTGCTTCCCTCCGTGAAGGGTCTATCTATTTACTTTTATTGTTGAGTCACCACCTTATCAACTGAAGCACCAGTCCTGTGAGCACTATTGTCATTCTTATGCATTGAGTATAGTTAATATTGTGTGCTCATGACTGAATCTCTTCTACCATGAATTACAATGTTTAGTCGTTGCTTGAACTTTGGAGGTGCTCTGCATTTATGTTTTGCAGTCTTAGAAAGGGCTAGCGAGATACCATGTTATCATATTATATCATGATTGTTTTGACAAATTGTTGGCATTTGAGATATGTTATTATTGCTCGCTAGTTGTTTTGGCCATTGATATGAGTAAACATAAATTCTAAGTGTTATCATCTGCATGTTTAGTTCATGATCTTTGCTAAAAACTTGGGTGCAATTTAAGCTTATATACGGATACAAGAACAAAAGAGTTCATAAAAGTTTTTCTTTATCACTTTTAGTTTGTCAACTGAATTGCTTGAGGACAAGCAATGAGTTAAGCTTGGGGGAGTTGATACGTCTACGTCGTATCTACTTTTCCAAACACTTTTGCTCTTGTCTTGGACTCTAATTTGCATGATTTGAATGAAACTAACCCGGACTCACCCTGTTTTTTTATCAGAACTACCATGGTGTTGTTTTTTGTGCAAAAATGAAAGTTCTCGGAATTGGACGAATTTTTTTGGACATTTTTTGTGGAATATATAAAAAATACTGGAGCCAAGACCTACTAGAGGGGGCCACTTGTTTCCCACAAGGCAACAGGGCACTGCCACCCCCCGGGCTCGCCTTGATTCCTTATGGGGCCCACGAGGCTCCGCTGACCCTAATCTCAAGTCTATAAATACCGTCTTCCCGAGAAAAAAAAATAAGAAAGGAACTTTCATTGCGTTTTACGATACAAAGCCGCCGCCACCTCCTTTCTTCATCGGGAGGGCTGACCTGGAGTCCGTTCGGGGCTCCAGAGAGGGGAATTCATCGCCATCATCATCACCAATTTTATGCTGCTCACCACTAGGAGTGAGTAATTCCTTTGTAGTCTTCCTACACAATGATGGGGTTGGATGAGATTTACCATGTAATCGAGTCAATTTGTTAGGGCTTGGTTCCTAGTATCCACTATGTTCTAAGATTGATGTTGCTATGACTTTGATATGCTTAGTGCTTGTCACCAGGGCCCAAGTGCCATGATTTCATATCTGAACCCTTTATGTTTTCATGAATATATTTGAGTTCTTGATCCTATCTGCTAGTCATATGCACTTGTTATTGTTTTGATCCGTAGACCCCATAGTGACAATTGTTTGGGATGACTGAAACTCGAGGAGTTCATGTATTCACAATATGTTAATGCTTTGATCTGGTTCTCTATTAAAAGAAGGCCTTGATATCCCTTAGTTTCCTTATGGACCCCGCTACCACGGGAGGGTAGGACAAAAGATGTCATGCAAGTTCTTATTATAAGCACATATGACTGTATACGGAATATATGCCTGGATTACATTGATGAATTGGAGCTATTAATTGAGTATCGCTCTAGGTTGTGACTGTTACATGATGAATATCACCCAACACAGATATCCATCATTGATCGCCTACTCTTTCCATATATTGATCTTTGCTAAGTTACTTTTGCTGCTATTGCTATCACAATCACTACAAAACTATTATCGTTACAGTTACCGTCGCTATTGCTACTGCTACTACTACTATGAAACTATCATACTACTGTGCTACTGATCACCTTGCTGCAGATATTTAGTTCTCCAGGTGTGGTCGAATTGATAACTCAACTACTAGTACTTACAAATATTTTTTGGCTCCCCTTGTGTTGAATCAATAAATTTGGGTGAAATACTACCGTCAAAAACTGTTGCGATCCCCTATACTTGTGGGTTATCAACCCATCCCATGACCCCCATTGCTCAATATGCACTTATGATATTGTCCTTTCTATCTGCATGAGAAAAATAGCTGAGAGAATAGGGAGACGGTTTGTCACACCCAGGTGCGAGGGAACACACTTTTTTGAGGCATTCTGGACTGTACGATTGCATCAATATTTGGAAACTCAGTTGGCCCCTTGATTGTGTCTTGGCCTTAATTTGCTAGAGACTACATGTTGCACCAATTTCATCGCTCGTGCTTTTTTTCCTTTGAATTCCAAATTTGAATATATTATATCTTTTGAACCGAAAGTCCAATTTATTGTGTTTCATATTTGTGTTCATTGCAACAAGGGCTTTCAAACAAGACCACTCTTGAATATGTTTTGACAAGTTTTAAAAAGTTCATCAAGTTTCACTTGTTAAAACTTGATAAATAAATGATCGATTCACCAAATTTCAAATACTAAAACTTAAACCCTAAGCCCTAAACCCTAAACATAAACTTAATATTATGAATTGAGTTGATTCATATGAATCATCATGAAACTTGGCAAAAACTTAAAATTACAAATGCCTGGTTTCAGTATCTGAAACTTGGGGGAAAAAGTAAACCTGGTCAAAACTTATTCAAGAGTGGCCTTATTTGAAAGCCCTCGTTACAAGGAACGCGAATATGCAAACATATGTTTTTTGTACTTTTGGTTCAAAATATATAACATATTCAAATTTGGAAGTGAAAAGAAAAAGCATGGCATGGGGTGGGTGGAGCATGAGTCTGCCAAAAGTTGCATACATGGAGACCCCACGTATAGTAATTAAGCACTAAGTGCATGGGGCCAAACGAATTTCTGAATCACGAGGCAATCCTGTGGCGGCAAGTGCGAACCCCTGCACCTACCATTACGAATTTATATGAGGGCATACATCATGTACATTCATATATCCAAAATGATCAGACTATATCGAGTATACAACAAGCGAACTGGAATCGAGCCCATCCCATGAACCCCCACCCCTCCCGCTTGGACAAAAGACCCTGTGATTGTAGTGGCCACCTCATATTTTTGCCATCTATAACATTTGGAAGGAAAGAAACCATCCTGTTTTTAGTGCCTCAAGGAAAATATGTGAAGAGGTATTGATCAGGCAGTGGCAGATACATGCGTTGCAGCTCCTGTAGATTCATCTTTTCACGAGTAGCCATCATGACTTTTTCGAGGGATTTGGTGCAATTCTTCTAGTGCATGTTTGTAAATGTATGTAACATCTTTTTTCTTCTCTATAATAGAAAGACAATGCTCTTGTTGTTTACTCAAAGATAGAAATTGTGGGCCAGTTTGTAAACAAGTTGCAACAAAATAAAGGAAGATCAAATCTAGGAACCAAATAAACATATAGTAAACCTTCCGTTGCATAGCAACATATCCGATAGCACATCCAAATCTAGCAGAGGGATGCAATGAGAGACTAGTAAACGAAGCGGCCGTGACTCCCACATAGCCAGACGACTACTGCTACACGTAGGTCAAAATGGCCATATTAAAGGGGACGAGATGTAAGGGGTTTGAAGGCAATGCGAAAGAAGGAAAATGAGAGGTTGAAGACGAAAATGAACGGTAAATGTATATGGATTTGGAGAGGGAGAAACGAGGTGACAATTGGAAAGAGTAGGGTATAGGTGGTTGGGCGAAAGTTCTTAGGTGTATGAGAAATAATTCACAAAATACACAGCAAGAAAAGACACAAAAAGTTGTGAATAGTAGAACAATGAAAAGAAGAGATGGGCATGTCCAACACAATGGATGATAGCACGGGCACAAGTCAGTAAAGACCGCACTAATCCTAGAGCGAGTCAACAGCACCGGCGGATGGCAGGACAACGAAGAAAGTGTGATAGCCGCGAATCGCCGCACAAGATCTAGGCCAATTAGCAGGGATGTAGGCACACAGGGACAACACATTGCTAATTTGTTGACTGAGTGGTACTGTGGCATTACCAACATTGCCCGTGAATGAGAATTGAGAAGGAAAAATGTATATTTTACTGCATTTATGTATATTGTAAGTTTGTAATCTAGATTTTGCGTTATATTTTTATTAGTATGCTTTTAAGTTTGTCCAACCTTAAATTTTCTCCGCAAAGAAAATCCCTCAAAAAAAAAGGGTCAAAGATTACGGAACAGACCCCGCAAAATAAAAGATTACGGAATAGGCACTCCTTTTCCGAGGGCTGGTTCACGCCAGATAGGGATGCCACGACGGCCTGCCCACGAGGCGTGTGCAGGGTCCGGACGCAACTTCTTGCCGGACCACCATTTTCTTCCTGACTCTTCACTTCTTCAGTTTGTGTGTTCTCTTCATTCTTCACGGCTTCGCCCTCAGACCTCGCTGCTTCTTCTATCCGGAGAAGCTTCTAGAAACACCATCTCCGATCCATCAGCCCAGCCAGGCCTACCTGCTGGTGGAGGTCGACACGGCGTGCTGTTCCGTGCCGCTTCCTTAGCGGTCGCGCGAAGGATGCTGGCGTCCAGGGTCTGGTCTAGGTCCGCGCCGCAGTCCTCGCGCGCCTTGGCTTCCGCAGCGGCCTCGGCGGCGAGGTCCCTTCTACTGAGGTCCGGCATGCAGCTCTCCCAGGCTCCTCCCGGTCTCGCAGAGCGGCCCTGCGCCGGGATAGCTGAGGCTGATGCGCCGCCGCTGTGCTCTTCTTCAGGCGATTCACGGTGAGCGTGGTTTGGTCTTCATATGCAATTGAATCGTATGTGCATTCACTTTGAAGCTGAAATATGTTCATTCATGCGTGCACCGGGATTCAGATTCACGGAGTGCGTCTGACCGGATTGTGCCCCAAACCTGGTATGTGGCTCGGCTGGGGCTTCCGGCTTTTGATGTTAGGTTTAGGTGAGTGGTTTGGGTAGGGGCTCTGCTAGCATCCCTTCATCATATGGATAAGAGTAGCGGCATATGTTGCTAAGATGGTGGATTCAGGTATATTGTTTGTAATACTTTGTAAGGTCCTTGAGAATAATTAATAAAGTGGCCGTATGCATCTCCCAGATGCAGAGGCCGGGGTCATCCTCCTTTTCTAAAAAAAGAACTTTGAGCTGGAAGAATCTAAAAATATAATCTGATAATGCCATCGAAGGAATTCAGTTTGAACCTCATTTGTTAAACATCAGCGTGTATGACTGTTAGAGTACGTAATGGGCCCATTAGTCTTAGGGTTAATTAGAGATAAGGGTCGCTTGCTTAGGGGTCAAGTAAGCCTTGCTTGGGAGTCAAGTAAACCTCTTTATATAAAGAGAGGAGATGTATCAATCTAATCAAGCAAGAATTAAGAAAGAAATCCTTCCCTCTTGCCCGGCCGTGGGCAGAAAGGCCCCCGGCCGGCGCGAGAGCCCTCTCGCGTCCTCCTTCTAGCAACACCATAACAATTTGGTATCAGGTAGCTCAATTCCGATCATGTCTTCGCTGCCGCCCACCCCGTCGCTTCCGCTGCCGACTGTCTACACCGCGCCGCTGCCCTCTCCGTCCGCGCCGCTGGTCGCATCCTCCGGCGCCGCCACCGACCAGATGCCGGCGCCCTCCACCGCACCGCCGGCCGCCGCCTACACCCCGGAGGAGATCACCGGGGTCCTCAACGACCTCGTCACAGTCGTCCAGGGGATCCGGCTATACCTGGCCAGCCCCTACGGGCCGCCGCCGCCCCTGCCGCCGACCGCCGCCGCCGGGCCGCCGGCCCTGCCGTGGTACTTGCCGCATCCAGGGGTCTCCACGGCGTTCGCTTGGACGCTGCAGCCCCAGCTGCAGCTGCCGCCGCCGCCCCACAGTGGCTGCAGTGGCCGGCGCCGGCTCCCGCCGCGCCTCCAGCGCCCATCGCCGCCCCCGCGCCGTTGTGGCTGTCGTGGCAGCCGCCACACCAGGCGGCCTTCACCGCGCTCGCTGGGCCACTGCAACAGCCGCTGCAGCTGCCATCCATCGCCACCACCGCCCAGCCCTGGCTGCAGTGGCAGTCGCCGCTCCTGGCGGCCTCCGCCGCAGCAGCCGCTGCCGCTGCCGCTGCCCGGTGCGCCACCACGGCAGCCGCTGCAGCTGCAGCAGCCACCGCCGGTCAGCTCCGATCCCGCATCGACCGCACCGGTGGGAGTCCCGCTTCACCAAGTCCAGTCCCCGCCGTCGCCGTCACCGTTTCTGTCTTGGATCGCTACCCGGCACGTGTCGGCGGCGGTGAGGCTGCAGGCTGCTGCGCGCGGCCTCCTAGCGCGTCGGCGTGTGCGGGAGATGCGTGGTCTGCAGCTGCCGCTCCTCCAAGTTGCCCTTCGCTGCGCAAAGGACCTCGATCTCATCCGCTGCGTCGGGGATCTTGGGCATGCGGTTTCCCCCACGGGCGGCGGGCATGCTGTTTTCCCCGCGGGCAGCGACCTCAAAGTCTGCGACATTGGC
>NC_041385.1:260774504-260811454 GCF_002162155.2 Triticum dicoccoides | reverse complement strand
GGGGGCGCACCCCTCCTTGTCATTCTCCATCGCAAGCCCTCCACTCTTCCCTGTGCGGTGCAAACCAACAGCCGTCCGACAGGGAGAAGGCATGGTGTCTCCGACAGCAGCGCACCGCATAGCACCACTGCATTCCGCCACCGGCCGCCGCGAGGGCGCCTCTGCTGGTCACTCTTGCGACCACTTCCATGTGGTCATAAACATGCACTCCTTTTGTCCAGGTGGTGTCCATGGGATCCAGGTGGCTGTACACGTGCACGTCCGACGTGCGGATGGTGTCCACTTTTTGTTAAGGGGTCCAAAATAAAGCGTCCCAGTCCATTTCAGGTTGAGAATAATAAAACAAGCCGAGATGTAAAAGGCTTGTTTTTAGGTGTTAGGTTTGTGTTGCGTCGAGTCATGGTTATAAGTTGGTTAGGCTGCAGCTCGAGGACAAGCTGCATGTCCAGGTGGGGTGTAGTGTTAGAGTACGTAATGGGCCTAATGGGCCCATTAATCTTAGGGTTAATTAGAGATAAGGGTCACTTGCTTAGGGGTCAAGTAAGCCTTGCTTGGGAGTCAAGTAAACCTCTTTATATAAAGAGAGGAGATGTATCAATCTAATCAAGCAAGAATTAAGAAGGAAATCCCTTCCCTCTTGCCCGGCCGTGGGCAGAAAGGCCCTCGGCCGGTCCTCTCGCGCCCTCCTTCTAGCAACACCATAACAATGACATTTTGAGAATTCTGATTCACTGAATCATAGATTAATTCACCGTCTCCAGGGAATGATGATTACTGAATTTCCTACTTCCATCATGCAAAGATTTGTTACCCAATAATTCGGCCCCCCTTTCTTTCATAATTACTTACTCGGGCTAAATTTCTATGTTGTCATAGAGGAGAACATGCCTGCAGAAGACGGACATATCAAATACATCCAGTGTCTAATCGAGTCACGCTTGCCGGAGGGAACCGTCATGTTCTTTATGCAAGTTATCTTTCACAGAACCAACAGAACTACAGATCTTTTTCGGCTTCTTCCGACCAAGAGAGGATAGAAGCTGCAAACAGGGTGTGTAATTCTATCTATACCCGTATCTGTTAACTTGCCATCCTGGATAAATTCTGAGATCATCTCAATGTATGTTACTAGCATGCTTCTATGAATAAACTTGGCATCTTTATCCCAGGAATTGCAATCATTATTGTGAACATAAAATAAAATCCCAAGTTCTCCTTTACATTAACTGGAGTTAACATCTTTTTTTAGTTCCAGATAATACATGGTCTGCCAAGGTGTGTGAAAATTGTAGAAGTTGGGCCTCGAGATGGACTGCAGAACGAAAAAAATACAGTGCCAACACCTGTAAAGATTGAGCTCATAAAGAGATTGGCAACCTCTGGATTATCAGTTGTTGAGGCAACAAGTTTTGTCTCCCCAAAATGGGTGCCACAGGTAAAATTCTTAATATTTTTCCCCATAAGCAGGTGACTAAGATTACCAATTTGATTGTTATGCTTATCTGACGGGAGTTGTGTAACTCTAAAGATCTCCGTTACCCAGTTTTATTTCCCTTGGTATCTATATGATTTCCATGTTCTGGCAGAACTTTGCCATCTATTCGTTTATCTCTGTCTCTACTCCTATAAAAGACTCAGTTGGTGATGATTGTGTGTCTGTCATCCGTCATTTCTGACCATCAGATCTGCATCTAACGACTGTGATGTAAAAGCTGTGGCATTTTTTGCAGCAAGACCCCACTTCTCTGCTCCAATTTGCAGAAGCCCCTTAGTATCTTGAAACCAACCACATCCCTCCCCCACCTCATCAAAAAAGCCACAAGGAATATATTTTAAGTGAAACCTAATACGAGTATATTTTAAGTGATATATATACCAAAATTAGATTGTTTTTCTTTCAAGTCTGTGAACATGTATTATTCTACTTTGGATCCGTTGCAACGCACGGGCACATTGCTAGTATAAAATAAATTTGCTGCTTGTTACGTTGACAAAGACTGCAGAATTATGGAACAACAGTAGTTTATAGTCCCATTGCTCATTACCATGATACTCTTGTGTCCATAATTCCATATATTACAATACAGTAGCTTCCAACACCGGCATAAATTGCATCATTCACTGAAGTCATTTGCACTCTACGGGAATGAGAACATAACCATACTCATAATTGGAGCTTCACCACCATGAACTTTTTAGGTTTTAAAATATGACATATGGTGTTTAGCCCGGGAACCTGCAGAGCCCAACAAGGGGTGTGTTATTGTTTAAATGTTGGAGTGGAGTGTCGCATGGGCCATGAGTGGTATAGTGGATTGCCGAACCTCTCGATCTTTTCATTGGAGGTTCATAACAAAGTTTCCTCCTACTTCGAATGAAGAATGGTTCTGACGCAAATGTTGGATTTCTCCAAATTGTTTACCTCTGTATTTATGTTGCAATCTAGATATTGGCAGTGTGGTCTGGGTGAAGTTGATTGTCCGACATGGAGGGAAATGGAACAAATACGGTGCACAAGCTCTAAACCTGTGAATAAGTATAGTTCTGAACTGCCGTTGACATTTGAAAATTGGTTTTTTACTGCGTATTCAAATGATCCTTGCTATTAAGATTCAGACACAGTATATATACATTGCCTAGTGCCACAAATAACATTTTCTTATTGAAACAAGAACTGAAATGTGTCTCTGGATAACATTATGCCAGACTTGAATCACCATCCTTAATTGTTTCCGGCAGGAATACTGCCTAGCAATGAAGCAAGGAAAGAAAATTTGTACAGGAGTGCCTATTGCCTAATACTATGATGTCATCTTAGTCCAACTAAATAGCATTCTGTTGTAGTCTAACTGAAAACTTATCATGTGATGAAAAAAAATTGTTTGCGAAATCTTGTGGCCTTGAATGCAATTGGCTTGCCTGCTTCTTAAGTCTTCTGCTAGCTCAGCTCACCCTACTTTATCAAAGTATACTTTCCGTTTTGCTTGTCCGTCAGTTCATTTGCCTATCATGTACTCCCTCTGTAAAGAAATATAAGAGTGCTTAGATCACTAATTAGTGATCTAAACGCTCTTATATTTCTTTACAGAGGGAGTATTTGACACCCCATTGCTGAATGATACGATATTGAATAATTGTAGCTAGCTGATGCGAAGGATGTTATGGAAGTGGTTCGGAATATTACGGGTGTAAGCTTTCCTGTGTTGACTCCAAACCTCAAGGTAAATCAGTTTTAATCAGGTGGGTTTTATATTTGTTAGCTTACCCCATTTAATAACCAGTCCTGTTCATTTATCATCAGGGATTTGAAGCAGCTGCTGCAGCAGGTGCCAAAGAAGTTGCAATATTTGCGTCAGCTTCTGAAGCATTTTCAAAGTCAAACATAAACTGTTCAATTAAAGAGAGCCTTGTTCGCTATAATGATGTTGCTCTTGCAGCAAAAAAGCTAGAAATTCCTGTACGAGGGTAAGTTATTTTATTTTCCAGCCTTTTGAACTCCAGTTTTCCAGTGTGACATATGTTAATATTGTGTTGCTCTATTATGTAACAATGTAGGTATGTTTCTTGTGTGGTTGGATGCCCAGTAGAAGGATCAGTACCACCTTCAGATGTAGCTTATGTTGCCAAAGAGCTTTATGACATGGGCTGCTACGAGGTTTCGCTTGGTGATACGATTGGAGTTGGTACCCCAGGTGATCTTGCATTATTTGCTACCCACAATTTTTAAGTATGCCATAGCTAGATTTTGCTTGCTACTATTGGGCTTCAGTTTGTTACATCCATTAGGCAAAGGATATTATCTGACACGTGCCAGTTTGACACCAAGGTCCTCACTGTCATCCTGGAGCCTTGACATATTTGGCATGATTTGTTTCTCATGTTGCCTTCAAACAAATGTTGAATTTTCTTGTCCTCAAATAATGGAAGAAAACTGCTCCTAGTTGTATACCAGTGTCGTTTGGGAAAACATTGATTACCCAGTAAATTCTAACTCCTCTTAATGTCAGACTGTGTTTAATTATCTAGATAAACCCACCTTCGCTTCATGAAAATTTCAATTAATATGTAGCTTCTTCGATATATTCAGGCACAGTTGTACCAATGCTTGAGGCAGTTATGTCTGTCGTTCCCGTGGAAAAGCTTGCTGTCCATTTCCACGACACCTACGGGCAGTCTCTTTCAAACATCCTTGTCTCTCTCCAGGTAATCATCTACTGAGATACTGAACAAACCATCACATTAAAAACAAAATGGTGATTCAGATCTTATCATCCGACACTTGTATGTGATCAACCATGTTCTCTGCTCGACCAGATGGGTATTAGTGTCGTGGACTCCTCCGTCTCGGGCCTTGGTGGCTGCCCATATGCGAAGGGCGCATCAGGGAATGTTGCTACTGAGGACGTAGTGTACATGCTGAATGGGTTGGGGATCAAGACAGGCGTCGACCTAAGCAAGGTAATCGCAGCCGGCGAGTTCATCTGCAAGCATCTGGGGCGCCAGTCTGGGTCCAAGGCAGCTACTGCCTTGAGCAAGGTTACCGCGAGCGCCTCAAAGCTATGAGGCTGCTCTTAGTGCTGTTACTCTGTAACATCATAATGCTGTGCCCGTTTATTGTATGTCGTCGTGATCCCCTGTTGCAGAAGATACATGTACAGTACCAATGCAGAAAGTACGTAAATGAATAAATGGCGGCAGACATTTCATTCGTCCCTCCCTCCCCTCGCGTCGCCCTCCCGAGGGTGACTCGAGGGTTCCCTCCCCCGGCCGCCGCCAGCCCCCCTTCTCGGCCTCCCCTCCTTGCCGTCGCTGGAGGCAGTTGCCGGGCTCCCTGCGCGGCCGCTGATGAGGGCGGCGGCGGGGTTCTTTGCCGCTCTGTTGCTGGGCAGGGGGCTAGGGTTCGGGGCGGCGGCTCCAGGTTGTGCGGGCGGCGCTCCCTGACGGCGGGCAGCGTCCCTAGGCGCGGTGGGACGCCTCTGCCCGGCTGTGTGGACAACGGGCCGGCGGTGGATCCGAGCGGCTGGGGGTCGGTTCCCCGTGTCTGGCCTCTCCAGATATGAAGACGCCTCCTTTGGCTCCTGCTGCGGCCTCTCCTACGCCATGTCTTGCCGGATCCGGTGGACGACGTCGTGGTGGTGGGGTGGGGAGCCCTGGATCGGGGTAACCTCTTGGCCGCCGGCGGCGGCCACATTGTCGGCGGCGCTTCGGGCGCCGCTCCCCTTCTCGAAGGCGACGTTGAGGTCCATCTCCCTCCCCCCTCCCTCCCCTGCTCTCGGTTGAAAATCCACAACCTTGGTTGGGCGGCGACGGTGCCTCTGCACCTCCTTGAAGGCGTCGTTTTGGGTTGTGGGATGGAGGGTGGTCTGCGGCAAGCCTTTGGTGTCCTAGTTGGCGGCGGATCCTTCGTCCAGCGGTGACTTCCCGCCATGGAGGATCGATGTCTTCCTCAAGCTGCTTCATTTCCTTCTCTGCGCGGTCCGGTTGTCCGGTGGGTCGACGCCCTCGGCCTGGGTGAGGGGGGATAGTGGTCCCCTCTACGGCGGTTTGGTCGCGTTGTTGGAGGAGTGTCGTTGGTCTTGGTGTGGCTCGGCCCTCCTGGTGGCGTTGTTGCCCATTGCTCGCCGTGTCTTCTTGAAGTGCTTGGTTCCTATGGCTAGTGTCTGCGGCCTGCTCCTCATGTGTGAGTTGCAATTTGTGGCTTCGGGTGTGCTCGAGTGGTTGCCCTGTTTTCTTGCTGGCTCTGGTGAGAACAGCTCTGCTTTGCCTTCGGCGTGTCGATGGCAAGCTCCTTCCTTGGCGCAATCCCGTCTAGCCCCTGTTAGGTCCCTAAGTTGTACTCTTTTTATTCTCTGGTCGTAGATTTTAGCTCCATCGGTGCCTTGTATCTGCTGCCTTGGGGTTGCATCCCCGTTTTCCTTTTTATCTTTGGTTGTATGGTGTGCTCTTTGTAATCCTGACCGGTTGATGGCTTTGTTAATTCAAAGCCGGGTGAAGATCGAGCCTTACTCGGGCTCGGTTCGATCCTTTCATCTAAAAATAAATGGTGCATTTGATGTTTTGTCACAAAAAAGGACATTTTAAGCCGCTCTCATTTCTCCTGGATAATTCAGCTGTTAAACCTGTTGTACACTATGTAATACACACATGCATATGACGTGTGCAACTAAAATAAGTTTCCAAGAAACAAAAAGGGTAGATGGCCATACTTTCAAAGATGTGCAAAATTGATCACATGAATTAAATCAGTACAATTGTCTCACTTCTCAGCCGCCAAAAGTTAACAATATTCATGGTCAATGTACACTACCTTGTTAAACTCTACGGTAGATCAATAATGCCTCCGTGAAGTGAGTTAAGAACTTAAGATCTCTCTCGAGCTACTATGTACTACATCTGTACCAAAATATAAGATGTTTTTGTACTTCAATTTGAACTGCAAAAACATCTTATATTTTGATATGGAGGTAGTACATGATAGGGCTCCTGCGAATAACCAAATTATTTACAGCAGTTGTCAATACCAACTAATAATTACTGATGATTCAATCAGGCGTCCCTGTCAATGTCAAGTTGGTTTCTTGCTTCAGCACTCTTTGTGTTTTGATGAACTTCTCTGATGGTAGCACGAGTCCTTTTCCATAGGCTGCTAACAGAAGAGCCTCTGCTCGCCCTGCATCAGTGTCAAAACATCAATGAACTACGGAAGAAAATGCATTATCATCTACTCATTTTTCAGCAGGTCATTCAATTAAATGGGTTAAGCTAACTATACTAGCCAAAACATATTTAGCTGGACTGTGAGGAATATGTGTAATTAGTTTGTTTGCTCAGTACACCTTGAAAGCAAGACGAGAAATACACACAGAGCACATCATGTGTACATCATGTTTATTCATACGCATATGTCAGTGTCTACAATTGATCAGCTCGAACTAGAATGTTGTGACAAAATAATTCATTTACTGACTTACTGTTGTGACTTGGAAAATAGTAAGATGCGTACCGTGATGTTTCTTCAACTTGAGGGACAGAGCCTTATCCGGGAACAAGATTGTAGCAGCTCGTCTGCTATCATCCTGACAAACGTAGAAGGGTCATAAGATAACTATTATGATGCAGTACTAATTTGAGGTTAGGATTAAGAAACATGTAATGAAACTGGTGTCACGTCAAGTCTACAATTAGTAGAACAACACACAAGATCTAGCAACAAACATTCAGATGAGGAGAGAGAAATGCTCTCTAAAATGAAATAACATCTATGCATTACCACAGTAGCAATCAATTGGTCGAACTCAGATTTGATTCATTACTGCCGTCAGCTTAGATCATAGCACCCCAACCTAATCCAATGATATCTAAAGTCCAACCCAGATTTCTTCACTCTAAACCATTCAAAATAATTGAAACAATTCAGTTGTGAACTTATATTGAAAGGTCTCCTGGGTTGCAATGATCGGCGCACATGAGTACGAACCCACCGACACGGTTTCAAGAACTCACCACACTGGCCCTGTTTCAAGGACTCAATACTTACCCTGTTATCTACTTTTGTACTACACAACCTTAATTACATCAATGAAAATAGCAATGGTTAGGCATCTTTATTGAAATGCCATAATTAAGCTTGTTAAGTTCTTACCAACAAACAGAAAAGATTTCTACCAGTTTTCTGTAAATGAGAGGCATATAAGAAGAGTAGCAAACCTTAGGTGATGCACTTCGAGTTAGCCCAAAGTACGATTTCCATGTCTGTGATGCAACCGGTACAACAGAAAACTCAGATGCCACTAGAGCAGCAATCCACAAGCCATACGAAAAACCTGTACTCCACCATCCCTAAATATACATCATGAAACAGACGGCAAGAAGTCACTAACAGAACCTACATTATGCCACATGTTTCACATGAAATTTAAACAGTCATATGGTGTGAACTAGATTCTATCAAGTTCAAATTAGAAACTGAATTTGAACTAGATCACACTGCTTAGAGTACAACTCTAGCCTCAACTTGTGTGTGGAATGTTATGACCGGCTTGGTCTATACTAGGAAGAGGCCCACAGGGCATTAGTATTAGGGGCTTGGCCCACAAGTTATCTTAGGCAAGTTATCTTAGGAAAGTTATCTTAGGCTAAAGTTATAAATACTCATGTAAGACATCGATTTGAGGCAAGCAATAAAGACTATTATTATCTTTTGTTGCCCGGCTCCCAGAGGAGCCGGAAACCCTAGCCGCCGCCGCCAAGCCGCCGCCGCCTTCAACCCTAGCCGCGACGGCGCCCTGCCGCCGGCGCAACCGTTCTTCGCCGCGCCCTCGCCCTCCTTGCCCCTACAACCTCCGCAGTAGAGCCGGTAGGAACCCTAGTCCTACCAATTTGGTATCCAGAGACACCAGGCCGATCATGTCTCAACCTCCATCACCGCCGCCGCTACCATCCGCCACCGCCCAGCTCTCGCTGCCGCCAGCTCCGTCTACGATGACGACCGCATCCGGCACCACCACCGACACCACCGCGCCAGCAGCCGTCACCACCACCACCACTGCGCCAGCGGCCGTCACCAACACCGCTACGGCGCCAGCAGCGGTCGCCCCCACGATCGAATCGCCTCCGCTGCTCTCGCCCGAGGAAGTGTCCGGCACCCTTCGGGAGTTGGTTCAGGCGGTCCGGGGTATTTCCCTATACCTCGCCGGGGCCCAGCCCCCGCCACCGAGCGCCGTCACCGCCTCCTACGGGCCGCCGCCGCTGCAGTGGCCAGCCTCAGCCTTCCAGGCACCCTACGGCGGGGCGCCTCAGCCGCCGCTGCTGCTGCCCTACCAGGCTGCGGTGCAGCCGTGGCCCGCTTGGCCGGCCTCCACCGTGCCGCTGGGGAGCCCGCCCCAGCAGCTCCTTCCAGCGCCACCGCCGGCTACCACGACGCCGGCACCGGAGCAGACGGCCCCCCAGGAGCCACCGCCATCGACAGCAACGCCGCCCGCACCTAGGGCTACGGGTCGGCCCCTGCACCAGGTGCAGTTCCCACCGTCGCCATCGCCGATCCCCGCTTGGGCGACCGGCCCGTCTTCGGGCACGGCCTACTCCACGCCGCCGGAACACCAGAGGCCTTCCCTGCGGTTTGATCACCCCTCCAGCTCGGCGAACTATGCCCCGGCGCTTCCCGACCCAGCATACGCACCGCCGGCGCATGCGGCCGCCCCAGGGCACGGCGGCCCGACACCCCCTCGCTTCGCCAAACTGGACTTCGCAACCTACGAGGGCACGGAGGACCCCCTCAACTGGCTCAACCAGTGCGAGCAGTTCTTTCGAGGGCAGCGGACGCTCGCTTCGGACCGCACCTGGCTTGCGTCCTATCATCTTCGAGGTGCAGCTCAGACCTGGTATTACGCCCTCGAGCAGGACGAGGGCGGCATGCCACCTTGGGAGCGTTTCCGGGAGCTCTGTCTCCTCCGTTTTGGACCTCCTATCCGCGGGAGCAGACTGGCGGCCCTCGGCCGTTTGCCGTTCACATCTACGGTGCAGGACTACGCCGACCGCTTCCAGGCCCTGGCATGCCACGCGTCGGGCGTCTCCGCGACCCAGCGCGCTGAGCTCTTTGTGGGCGGGTTGCCAAATCATATCCGCGTGGACGTCGAGCTCCGGGACCCCCACGACCTCCAGACGGCGATGTACTACGCCCGGGCCTTTGAGCAGCGGGCCCAGGCTCTGCAGCAGCCACTCGGACGGAGCGGCCGGCAGCCCAGTCGGCCCGTTCAGACTTCCTCAACCTCGGGTCGGCCCTCCCCAGCTACGACGGCCACACCCCCGGCGGCCACCCGGCCTTTTCGCCGTCTGTCACCGGCCGAGCAGCAGGAGCGTCGCCGTCAGGGTCTTTGCTTCAACTGCGATGAGCCCTACACGCCGACCCATGTCTGCCCCCGCCTCTTTTATTTAGAGACGGTTGACTACACCGAGGAGGACGCCTCGGCCGACGCACTACCACCGCCTGCGGCTACCGAGGACACGGCTGTGGAGTCCGCGGCAACGGCGTGCGTCGTCTCCCTTCACGCTCTGGCAGGCATCCGGGGCGAGCGGACCATGCTGCTGCCCGTGACGATCCATGGCGAGCGACTGGTGGCCCTGCTGGATACGGGCTCCACACACAACTTCCTGCCCGAATCGACCATGCGTCGGCTAGCACTCCCAACAACGGGCGGGGAGCGCTTGAGGATCACAGTGGCGAACGGCAATCACCTCCAGTGCCATGGGCTAGCCCGCGACGTTCCCATCTCCATCGGCGACGAAAAAATTTCCATTACCTGTGCAGGGATCGATCTGGGCTGCTTCGACTTCATCCTCGGGGTGGACTTTCTCCGGACCCTCGGGCCCATCCTGTGGGATTTCGACGCGCTCACGATGACATTCTGGCGGCAGGGCCGCCGCATCCGGTGGGAGGGCCTTGGGGGCGCCGCGCCGGCCGTGCCACACCTCCAGCTGGCCGCCGCGTCCTCGGAAGACGAGCACCCCCTACTGGATCCTCTTCTGCAGCAGCACAACGACATCTTCGACGAGCCGCGGGGTCTTCCGCCTGCCCGGGTGTACGACCATCGTATTCACCTTGTACCGGGCTCCACTCCGGTGGCGGTACGGCCCTATCGCTACCCACAGCTGCAGAAGGATGAGTTGGAGCGCCAGTGTGCCCTGATGCTCGCCGCAGGCATCATCCGCATCTCCACGTCACCCTTCTCGGCGCCGGTGCTTCTCGTCCGTAAGTCAGACGGCACTTGGCGCTTCTGCATCGACTACCGCGCCCTCAACGCGCTCACGCTCAAGGACAAGTTCCCTATACCGGTGGTCGACGAGCTCTTGGATGAGCTCCATGGGGCACGCTTCTTTACCAAGCTCGATCTCCGGTCAGGCTATCATCAGGTGCGCATGCATCCGGACGACATCGCCAAGACGGCGTTTCGCACCCACCATGGCCACTTTGAGTTCTTGGTGATGCCTTTCGGTCTCGCCAACGCCCCGGCAACATTCCAGGCCCTAATGAACGACGTCCTTCGGCCCTACTTACGGCGGTTTGTGCTTGTTTTCTTTGATGACATTCTTATCTACAGCGCCACCTGGGCCGAACATCTCTAGCACGTCGCCATCATCTTCAACGAGCTTCGAGCGCACAACCTCCACCTTAAGCGCTCGAAGTGCTCGTTCGGGACGCCTACCGTTGCCTACCTCGGCCATGTCATCTCAGCTGACGGGGTGGCTATGGACGCCGATAAGGTGGCGGCCGTCTCCGCCTGGCCAACGCCTCACTCGCCGCGGGCTCTCCGCGGGTTCCTCGGACTCGCCGGCTACTACCGGAAATTTATCCGGGAGTTCGGACTCATCGCGGCACCCCTCACGCGGCTGCTTCGCCGCGACGCCTTCGCTTGGGACGACGAGGTGACAGCGGCGTTCGAGGCCCTCAAGGGGGCCCTCACGACAGGCCCCGTCCTCCAGATGCCCGACTTCGACCGCCCGTTCGTGGTGGACTGTGACGCCTCGGGCGCCGGGTTCGGCGCCATACTTCATCAGGGAGATGGGCCTCTTGCTTTCTTCAGCCGACCCTTCGCTCCGCGCCATCTTAAGTTGGCAGCCTACGAGCGGGAGCTCATTGGCCTCGTCCAGGCCGTGCGTCATTGGCGGCCATACTTGTGGGGACGGACCTTCCACATTCGCACAGACCACTACAGTCTGAAGTTCTTGCTGGATCAACGCCTGTCAACCGTGCCGCAGCACCAGTGGATCAGCAAGCTCTTCGGCTTCGACTTCTCCGTCGAGTATCGGCCGGGCCGTCTTAACACGGTGGCCGACGCGCTATCCCGTCGCGATTCCGACCTCGCGCCGACCGCCGACTCGACCGCCGGGACGGTCCTGTGCATCCGCTCCGGGCCTTCATTCAGTCTCTTCGCCGACATTCGACGCGCCACTGAGACGGCAGATGATGCCGCCCTACTACAGCAGCAGCTAGCGGCTGGCACCTTGGAGGAGCCTTGGCGCTTCTCTGACGGACTGTTCCTCCATGGGCGCCGGATCTTTGTTCCGGCGCATGATGATCTCCGCCACCAGGTGTTACAGCTCGCCCACTCGACCGGCCATGAGGGTGTGCAGAAAACCCTCCATCGTCTTCGCGCCGACTTCTACATCCCTGGCGATCGTGCCCTGGTCCGCGACTGGGTTCGATCTTGTCAGACTTGCCAGCGCAATAAGACGGAGACCCTGAGGCCGGCGGGGCTCCTTCAGCCCTTGGAAGTGCCATCTCAGGTTTGGGCGGATATTTCCATGGACTTCATCGAGGGCCTTCCCAAGGTTGGGGGCAAGTCGGTCATCCTCACGATGGTTGATCGCTTCTCTAAGTACGCCCACTTCATCGCGCTCGGCCATCCGTACACGGCGGCGTCCGTGGCCCGGGCCTTCTTCGACGGCATTGTCCGTCTCCATGGGTTCCCGACTTCGATCATCAATGATCGGGACCCAGTCTTCACAGGCCATGTCTGGCGCGACCTCTTCAGGATGGCGGGTGTCCAGCTCCGCCTCAGTACGGCGTTCCATCCTCAGACGGACGGTCAGTCCAAGGTGGTTAACAAGGTCATTGCTATGTATTTGCGTTGTGTGACAGGTGATCGGCCTCGCGCATGGGTGGACTGGCTCTCTTGGGCGAAGTACTGCTACAACACTTCTTATCACTCCGCCCTGCGCGCGACGCCATTTGAGGTGGTCTATGGTCGCCCACCCCCGCCTATACTTCCGGTCGACCCGGAGACGGCTCGGACGGTGGCTGCAGGTGACCTTATCCGCACCCGTGATGAGATGCTAGCGGAGGTCCGTCAGCGCCTACTTCAGGCCCAGCAGACGGCCAAGCACTACTACGACGATCATCATCGCGAGACGGAGTTCGCCGTGGGCGACTGGGTGTGGCTGCGTCTTCTCCACCGCTCTACGCAGTCACTGGACCCGCGCGCGAAGCGCAAGCTTGGCCCTCGATACGCCGGGCCCTTCCCTGTCGTGGAGCGCATCGGGAAGGTGGCCTATCGTCTTCAGCTTCCAGCCCGCGCCCGCATCCACGACGTGTTCCATGTGGGGCTGCTCAAGCCTTTCCGTGGCGAGCCACCAGCAGCTCCTCCAGCGCTTCCTCCAACCGCCGAGGGTCGCATTCTTCCAGAGCCAGCAAAGGTGTTGCAGGCCCAGCTCCGTCGTGGTGTCTGGTTCATTCTAATTCAGTGGGCGGGCCTTCCGGAGGAGGAGGCTACTTGGGAACAGCGTGAAGATTTCCTTCAACACTATCCAGACTTTCAGCTCGAGGACGAGCTGTTTGCGCAGGCGGGGAGAGATGTTATGACCGGCTTGGTCTATACTAGGAAGAGGCCCACAGGGCATTAGTATTAGGGGCTTGGCCCACAAGTTATCTTAGGCAAGTTATCTTAGGAAAGTTATCTTAGGCTAAAGTTATAAATACTCATGTAAGACATCGATTTGAGGCAAGCAATAAAGACTATTATTATCTTTTGTTGCCCGGCTCCCAGAGGAGCCGGAAACCCTAGCCGCCGCCGCCAAGCCGCCGCCGCCTTCAACCCTAGCCGCGACGGCGCCCTGCCGCCGGCGCAACCGTTCTTCGCCGCGCCCTCGCCCTCCTTGCCCCTACAACCTCCGCAGTAGAGCCGGTAGGAACCCTAGTCCTACCATGGAACATCTTCAGAGGCACATGATCTCAAGAAGCACACAATGTCAGTTCTATTACCACCAATCTACTGCAAAATGTTATGCACCGAGACAGTAATAAGTTGCAAGTGAGTAATGTAATCCTCAACAATTCTTGTTGTAGGGACTATCCAATGGCATGACTTCTCGAAGTATTGATGCATAGAACATAAGTTCATTGTAATGCTTATGCAAATGCTTCCATTGACTGGCAAAAATATGAGGAAAGCAAGAGACCGACCAGCTTTCCATCAGTTGGAAATGGACTTGACTTCTCAATAAACGCTGTAGTTCCTGCAAGATAACAAAGACACCACAATATCATAGTCAGACACCAGCAAACGGTTACTGAACATAACTGCATTGTGCTCAACACACAAGGAAGGCTTAAGTCCTCCAATACCCCAGATAGGAGTGTACAACTACACTCTCGTGTGCCCATACCTGGAGGCGCATCAAGGCCACGGAGAAGCTGTATGATGGACCTGGTGTCTAGGCGCTTCCGTGTGAGCTCCGACACCATTATGTTCACGAACGGGTTATCGAACACCTACAGGACGTGAAAACGTGAACGAATGCTCGAGCACGCCAGTCAACGCGAAATGCGAGTTTCGGGCCGCACCTGAGAGGAGCCGTCGGGTGAGAGAACGGCGATGGCGCCGCGAGTGTCTGGATCGATCCCAATCGCCCAGCCGGTGGGGGCGGGGGCGGCGGCGGCGGCGGCGTCGCTGCCGTCGGCGGGGAGCAGGGAGAGGGAGGCGAGCCAGGGGTCCACAGCCCCCGCGTCCGCCAGGAGCTTAGCCTTGGCCCTGGAGCGGGACTTCGCGGGCAGCGCCGCAGCAGGAGGGAGCAAGACACGTCGGTGGCAGCGGCGAGAGCGGAAGGGCGGGGAAAAGAAGGCCGCGGCGGCGTCCCAATGGAGGGTGGAGCGGCGGAGGGCGGTGGAGCGGAGGGCGTTCATGGAGTGGTCGGCGTGATGCGTAGCTGGCGCGGCGGCGGCCGATGCAGCACCGGCAGCTGCTGCTGCCATAGTTCGAAGCAACAGGAGGCGGAATGGGAGGGGAGGGTTTTGGTTGTTCCGCTCGGGGGATAACGCGTCAGTACGGACGGGCCCAGACGAGACCAGCTGCAGCACCTGTAATTTTTTTTGACCGCATGTATCCGCATCTGTATTTTTTAACACAGTACAGACGTAAGCGCTCATATATGCGTGCATACACTCAATCCCTAATAATGTACACATGCACATAAATAATACGAGTACCAAGACTTGAATTCTGATGGACTGTTAATACCATTATCTCTCTAAGCATCCAACCACAGGTTGACCTTTTGTGCCTCAAAAAACGTTATGTATTGTCTTTTACATACAAAGATCTTATTGAAGTGTCATCTGAATTGGAGGATGATTATGTTACGTGTCAGCGACTTAAAGAATGAAAGTTGTAAGAAACCGCTTGCAACCGTCCGGACTGAGTGGTCGGGACGATGTTTTCCAACGCAGTTTTATATCGGTCTGCTCGGTGGTTTGAACGTCATTTTACGCCTTACCGCTGGCACGCAAGTGTCTGACAACCTTGACCCACCCAAACCCCTCTTCCTTACCCTGCGCCCTTTCCTGCCCGAAAACAGCTGCCCGCATTTATGTCATTCTAGAGCGGGCGCTCCGTGTTGACGTTAGCATAGAGCGGGCATGACCTCTCGCTGACGCCGTCATTGAAGGGCTCGCCGACAGAGGGTGTCGTGTCCCCAGTGTCCATTCTTGTTCAATGCCGGAGAGAAGTTTACTGGACGGGACGGGATTGATATCTACCACGCACGTCCAATGCCCGTCCCTCCGTCTGCCACTATTAAACAGGCTCGCCGGCCGAGATACCAACTCTGACGCCCGCGCATTGACGCACCCGGATGCTTGGCCTCGCCGGCATCCACTATTTAAAGGCAACCACACCCGACTCACACCACACCACAACCCATCTATTCCACATCTTTCTCCTGTGCACCACATCTATCATGACCGCGAGCGGAAACACTGTGTGGGAGAGCCTCTCGATGGAGCAGAAGCACAAGGTGACCGCCCTTGCGGCCACGTGGCAGAGCCACGATGCCAGGCGAGTAGAGACTGGCTCCGACGACGACTCTGTGTCACAGCCCACGCCGGTGCATGCCAGATTGACGATGGAGTAGGCACAGGCGCACTTCAATGCCGCCATGGCAGAGGAGTAGCCTGTGCCCACGCCTATGCCGTTGTTCCGGTAGGTGTAGGAGGAGCAACGGTACAACCGGTTCCTCCTCGAGCGGCACCGACTGGAGGAGGGCCAAATCTACGGCAAGTGCACAAGCGAGGAAGCCATGAGGGCCATCACCGCGGCGAACCCCAACTTTGTCACCGAGCAGCAGGCGCTCTATGAGGCCACCCGCGCTCAGGCCGCCACCCGCAACGTATAGGCGGCGCAGTCGAATGTGGAGGCGGCGCTGGCATTCGCGGATGAGAACGCTGTCAGCTGCGCATCCTTGTAGGACCTTGAGAAGAGGTGTCTAGAGGGGGGGGGTGATTAGACACTAAGTACCAAAGTTGCAGTTTTTAAGTTTCTTTAAGTTTAAGTGGAGTTCACGCACAATTTCAACATCCACAATACATATCAAGCAAGCATGCAAAGAGTATACGAGCAGCGGAAAGTAAAGCATGCAAATTGCAAGAAAGTAAAGGGAAGGGTTTGGAGGATTCAAACGCAATTGGAGACACGGATGTTTTTGGCGTGGTTCCGATAGGTGGTGCTATCGTACATCCACGTTGATGGAGACTTCAACCCACGAAGGGTAACGGCTGCGCGAGTCCATGGAGGGCTCCACCCACGAAGGGTCCACGAAGAAGCTGAAGGAAATATGCCCTAGAGGCAATAATAAAGTTATTATTTATTTCCTCATATCATGATAAATGTTTATTATTCATGCTAGAATTGTATTAACCGGAAACATGATACATGTGTGAATATATAGACAAACACATAGTCACTAGTATGCCTCTACTTAACTAGCTCATTAATCAAAGATGGTTATGTTTCCTAACCATAGACATGTGTTGTCATTTGATTAATGGGATCACATCATTAGGAGAATGATGTGATTGACAGACCCATTCCGTTAGCCTAGCACTTGATCGTTTAGTATATTGTTATTGCTTTCTTCATGACTTATACAAAGTTCCTACAACTATGAGATTGTGCAACTCCCGTTTACCGGAAGAACACTTTGTGTGCTACCAAACGTCACAACGTAACTGGGTGATTATAAAGGTGCTCTACAGGTGTTTCCGAAGGTACATGTTGAGTTGGCATAATTCAAGATTAGGTTTTGTCACTCCGATTGTCGGAGAGGTATCTCTGGGCCCTCTCGGTAATACTCATCACCTAAGCCTTGCAAGCATTGTAACTAATAAGTTAGTTATGAGATGATGTATTACGGAACGAGTAAAGAGACTTGCCGGTAACGAGATTGAACTAGGTATTGGATACCGACGATCAAATCTCGGGCAAGTAACATACTGATGGCAAAGGGAACAACGTATGTTGTTATGCGGTTTGACCGATAAAGATCTTCGTAGAATATGTAGGAACCAATATGGGCATCCAGGTCCCGCTATTGGTTATTGACCGAGAATGGTTCTAGGTCATGTCTACATAGTTCTCGAACCCGTAGGGTCCGCACGCTTAACGTTACGATGATAGTTTTATTATGAGTTTATAAGTTTTGATGTACCGAAGTTTGTTCGGAGTCCCGGATGTGATCACGGACATGACGAGAAGTCTCGAAATGGTCGAGACATAAAGATTGATATATTGGACGACTATATTCGGACACCGGAAGTGTTCCGGGTGATTTCGGAGAAAACCGGAGTGCCGGAGGGGTTACCGGAACCCCCCGGGGAAGTATTGGGCCTTAGTGGGCCTGAGGGGAGAGAGAGGGCAGCAGCCCAGGAGGTGGCGCCCCCCCCCAAGGGGAGTCCGAATTGGACTAGGGAGGGGAGGCGCGGCCCCTCTTTCCCTCTCCCTCTCCCCCTCTTTCCTTCCCCCTTCCTCCTTCCTAGTTGGACTAGGAAAGGGGAGTCCTACTCCCACTAGGAGGAGGACTCCCCCCTCCTTGGCGCGCCCCAAGGGCCGGCCGGCCTTCCCCCTTGCTCCTTTATATACGGGGGCGGGGGGGCACCCCATAGACACACAAGTTGATCTACTGATCATTCCTTAGCCGTGTGCGGTGCCCCCCTCCACCATATTCCACCTCGGTCATATCGTCGCGGAGTTTAGGTGAAGCCCTGCGCCGGTAGAGCATCATCATCGTCACCAGGCCGTCGTGCTGACGGAACTCATCTCCGGAGCTTTGCTAGATCGGAGCCCGGAGATCGTCATCGAGCTGAACGTGTGCTGAACTCGGAGGTGCCGTACGTTCGGTGCTTGGATCGGTCGGATCGTGAAGACGTACGACTACATCAACCGCGTTGTGCTAACGCTTCCACTTACGCTCTACGAGGGTACATGGACAATACTCTCCCCTCTCGTTGCTATGCCATCACCATGATCTTGCGTGTGCGTAGGAATTTTTTTGAAATTACTACGTTCCCCAACAGTGGCATCCGAGCCTAGGTTTTATGCGTTGATGTTATATGCACGAGTAGAACACAAGTGAGTTGTGGGCGATACAAGTCATACTGCTTACCAGCATGTCATACTTTGGTTTGGCGGTATTGTGAGATGAAGCGGCCCGGACCGACATTACGCGTACGCTTACGCGAGACTGGTTTCACCGTTACGAGCACTCATGCTTAAAGGTGGCTGGCGGGTGTCTGTCTCTCTCACTTTAGTTGAATCGAGTGTGGCTACGCCCGGTCCTTGCGAAGGTTAAAACAACACCAACTTGACGAACTATCGTTGTGGTTTTGATGCGTAGGTAAGAACGATTATTGCTCAGCCCGTAGCAGCCACGTAAAACTTGCAACAACAAAGTAGAGGACGTCTAACTTGTTTTTGCAGGGCATGTTGTGATGTGATATGGCCAAGACGTGATGCTATATTTTATTGTATGAGATGATCATGTTTTGTAACCGAAGTTATCGGCAACTGGCAGGAGCCATATGGTTGTCGCTTTATTGTATGAAATGCAAACGCCCTGTAATTGCTTTACTTTATCACTAAGCGGTAGCGATAGTCGTAGAAGCAATAGATGGCGTAAACGACAACGATGCTATGATGGAGATCAAGGTGTTGCACCGGTGACGATGGTGATCACGACGGTGCTTCGGAGATGGAGATCACAAGCACAAGATGATGATGGCCATATCATATCACTTATATTGATTGCATGTGATGTTTATCCTTTATACATCTTATCTTGCTTTGATTGACGGTAGCATTTTAAGATGATCTCTCACTAAAATTATCAAGAAGTGTTCTCCCTGAGTATGCACCGTTGCCAAAGTTCGTCGTGCCCAGACACCACGTGATGATCGGGTGTGATAAGCTCTACGTCCATCTACAACGGGTGCAAGCCAGTTTTGCACACGCAGAATACTCAGGTTATACTTGACGAGCCTAGCATATGCAGATATGGCCTTGGAACACGGAGACCGAAAGGTCGAGCGTGAATCATATAGTAGATATGATCAACATAGTGATGTTCATCATTGAAAACTACTCCATCTCACGTGATGATCGGTCATGGTTTAGTTGATTTGGATCACGTAATCACTTAGATGACTAGAGAGATGTCTGTCTAAGTGGGAGTTCTTATGTAATATGATTAATTGAACTTAAATTTATCATGAACTTAGTACCTGATAGTATTTTGCTTGTCTATGTTTGTTTGTAGATAGATGGCTCGTGCTGTTGTTCCATTGAATTTTAATGCGTTCCTTGAGAAAGCAAAGTTGAAAGATGATGGTAGCAATTACACGGACTGGGTCCGTAACCTAAGGATTATCCTCATTGCTGCACGGAAAAGTTACGTCCTGGAAGCACCGCTGGGTGCCAGGCCTGCTGCTGATGCAACTGACGACGTTAAGAACGTCTGGTAGAGCAAAGCTGATGACTACTCTATAGTTCAGTGTGTCATGCTTTACGGCTTAGAACCGGGCCTTCAACGACGTTTTGAACGTCATGGAGCATATGAGATGTTCCAGGAGTTGAAGTTAATATTTCAAGCAAATGCCCGGATTGAGAGATATGAAGTCTCCAATAAGTTCTACAGCTGCAAGATGGAGGAGAATAGTTCTGTCAGTGAACATATACTCAAAATGTCTGGGTATAATAATCACTTGATTCAACTGGGAGTTAATCTTCCGGATGATAGTGTCATTGACAAAATTCTCCAATCACTGCCACCAAGCTACAAGAGCTTTGTGATGAACTATAATATGCAAGGAATGAACAAGACTATTCCCGAGCTCTTCGCAATGCTAAAAGCTGCGAAGGTAGAAATCAAGAAGGAGCATCAAGTGTTGATGGTCAACAAGACCACTAGTTTCAAGAAAAAGGGCAAAGGGAAGAAGAAGGGGAACTTCAAGAAGAACAGCAAGCAAGTTGCTGCTCAAGAGAAGAAACCCAAGTCTGGACCTAAGCCTGAAACTGAGTGCTTCTACTGCAAGCAGACTGGTCACTGGAAGCGGAACTGCCCCAAGTATTTGGCGGATAAGAAGGATGGCAAAGTAAACAAAGGTATATGTGATATACATGTTATTGATGTGTACCACTCTAGAGCTCGTAGTAGCACCTGGGTATTTGATACTGGTTCTGTTGCTAATATTTGCAACTCGAAACAGGGACTACGGAATAAGCGAGCACTGGCCAAGGACGAGGTGACGATGCGCGTGGGAAACGGTTCCAAAGTCGATGTGATCGCGGTCGGCACGCTACCTCTACATCTACCTTCGGGATTAGTTTTAGACCTAAATAATTGTTATTTGGTGCCAGTGTTGAGCATGAACATTATATCTGGATCTTGTTTGATGCGAGACGGTTATTCACTTAAATCAGAGAATAATGGTTGTTCTATTTATATGAGTAATATCTTTTATGGTCATGCACCCTTGAAGAGTGGTCTATTTTTACTGAATCTCGATAGTAGTGATACACATATTCATAGTGTTGAAACCAAAAGATGCAGAGTTGATAACGATAGTGCAACTTATTTGTGGCACTGCCGTTTGGGTCATATCGGTGTAAAGCGCATGAAGAAACTCCATACTGATGGGCTTTTGGAATCACTTGATTATGAATCACTTGGTACTTGCGAACCGTGCCTCATGGGCAAGATGACTAAAACGCCGTTCTCCGGAACTATGGAGCGAGCAACTGATTTGTTGGAAATCATGCATACTGATGTTTGTGGTCCAATGAATGTTGAGGCTCGCGGCGGGTATCGTTATTTTCTCACCTTCACAGATGATTTGAGCAGATATGGGTATATCTACTTGATGAAACACAAGTCTGAAACATTTGAAAAGTTCAAAGAATTTCAGAGTGAAGTGGAAAATCATCGTAACAAGAAAATAAAGTTTCTACGATCTGATCGTGGAGGTGAATATTTGAGTTACGAGTTTGGCCTACACTTGAAACAATGCGGAATAGTTTCGCAACTCACGCCACCTGGAACACCACAACGAAATGGTGTGTCCGAACGTCGTAATCGTACTTTACTTGATATGGTGCGATCTATGATGTCTCTTACTGATTTACCGCTATCGTTTTGGGGATATGCTTTAGAGACGGCCGCATTCACGTTAAATAGGGCACCATCAAAATCCGTTGAGACGACGCCTTATGAACTGTGGTTAGGCCAGAAACCAAAGTTGTCATTTCTTAAAGTTTGGGGCTGCGATGCTTATGTGAAGAAACTTCAACTAGATAAGCTCGAACCCAAATCGGAGAAATGTGTCTTCATAGGATACCCAAAAGAGACTATTGGGTACACCTTCTATCACAGATCCGAAGGCAAGACATTCGTTGCTAAGAATGGATCCTTTCTAGAGAAGGAGTTTCTCTCGAAAGAAGTGAGTGGGAGGAAAGTAGAACTTGATGAGATAACTGTATCTACTCCCTTATTGGAAAGTAGTTCATCACGAGAACCGGTTCCTGTGACAACTACACCAATTAGTGAGGAAGCTAATGATAATGATCATGAAACTTCAGATCAAGTTTCTACTGAACCTCGTAGGTCTACCAGAGTAAGATCCGCACCAGAGTGGTACGGTAATCCTATTCTGGAAGTCATGTTACTTGACCATGATGAACCTACGAACTATGAGGAAGCGATGATGAGCCCAGATTCCGCAAAATGGTTAGAAGCCATGAAATCTGAGATGGGATCCATGTATGAAAACAAAGTATGGACTTTGGTTGACTTGCCCGATGATCGGCAAGCCATTGAGAATAAATGGATCTTTAAGAAGAAGACTGACGCTGATGGTAATGTTACTGTCTATAAAGCTCGACTTGTTGCAAAAGGTTTTCGACAAGTTCAAGGGGTTGACTACGATGAGACTTTCTCACCCGTAGCGATGCTTAAGTCTGTCCGAATCATGTTAGGTATAGCTGCATTTCATGATTATGAAATTTGGCAAATGGATGTCAAGACTGCATTCTTGAATGGATTTCTAGAAGAAGAGTTGTATATGATGCAGCCGGAAGGTTTTGTTGATCCAAAAGGTGCTGACAAAGTGTGCAAGCTCCAGCGTTCCATTTATGGACTGGTGCAAGCATCTCGGAGTTGGAATAAACGCTTTGATAGTGTGATCAAAGCATATGGTTTTATACAGACTTTTGGAGAAGCCTGTATTTACAAGAAAGTGAGTGGGAGCTCTGTAGCATTTCTAATTTTATATGTAGATGACATATTATTAATTGGAAATGATATAGAATTTCTGGATAGCATAAAGGGATACTTGAATAAAAGTTTTTCAATGAAAGACCTCGGTGAAGCTGCTTACATATTGGGCATCAAGATCTATAGAGATAGATCAAGACGCTTAATAGGACTTTCACAAAGCACATACCTTGACAAAATTTTGAAAAAGTTCAAAATGGATCAGGCAAAGAAAGGATTCTTGCCTCTGCTACAAGGTGTGAAGTTGAGTCAAACTCAATGCCCGACCACAGCAGAAGATAGAGAGAAAATGAAAAATGTTCCCTATGCTTCAGCCATAGGCTCTATCATGTATGCAATGATGTGTACCAGACCTGACGTATGCTTAGCAATAAGCTTGGCAGGAAGGTACCAAAGTAATCCAGGAGTGGATCACTGGACAGCAGTCAAGAACATCCTGAAATACCTAAAAAGGACTAAGGATATGTTTCTCGTATATGGAGGTGACAAAGAGCTAGTCGTAAAGGGTTACGTCGATGCAAGCTTTGACACTGATCTGGACGATTCTAAATCACAAACCGGATACGTGTTTTTATTAAACGGTGGAGCTATAAGTTGGTGCAGTTCTAAACAAAGCGTCATGGCGGGATCTACATGTGAAGCGGAATACATAGCTGCTTCGGAAGCAGCAAACAAAGGAGTCTGGATGAAAGAGTTCATTACCGATCTAGGTGTCATACCTAGTGCATCGGGACCAATGAAGATCTTCTGTACTGGTGCAATTGCCTTGGCAAAGGAATCCAGATTTCACAAGAGAACCAAGCACATCAAGAGACGCTTCAATTCCATTAGGGACCAAGTCCAAGTGGGAGACATAGAGATTTGCAAGATACATACGGATCTGAATGTTGCAGACCCATTGACTAAGCCTCTCTCACGAGCAAAACATGATCAGCACCAAGACTCCATGGGTGTTAGAATCATTACTATGTAATCTAGATTATTGACTCTAGTGCAAGTGGGAGACTGAAGGAAATATGCCCTAGAGGCAATAATAAAGTTATTATTTATTTCCTCATATCATGATAAATGTTTATTATTCATGCTAGAATTGTATTAACCGGAAACATGATACATGTGTGAATACATAGACAAACATATAGTCACTAGTATGCCTCTACTTAACTAGCTCATTAATCAAAGATGGTTATGTTTCCTAACCATAGACATGTGTTGTCATTTGATTAATGGGATCACATCATTAGGAGAATGATGTGATTGACATGACTCATTCCGTTAGCCTAGCACTTGATCGTTTAGTATATTGCTGTTGCTTTCTTCATGACTTATACAAAGTTCCTACAACTATGAGATTGTGCAACTCCCGTTTACCGGAAGAACACTTTGTGTGCTACCAAACGTCACAACGTAACTGGGTGATTATAAAGGTGCTCTACAGGTGTTTCCGAAGGTACATGTTGAGTTGGCATAATTCAAGATTAGGTTTTGTCACTCCGATTGTCGAAGAGGTATCTCTGGGCCCTCTCGGTAATACTCATCACCTAAGCCTTGCAAGCATTGTAACTAATAAGTTAGTTATGAGATGATGTATTACGGAACGAGTAAAGAGACTTGCCGGTAACGAGATTGAACTAGGTATTGGATACCGACGATCAAATCTCGGGCAAGTAACATACCGATGACAAAGGGAACAACGTATGTTGTTATGCGGTTTGACCGATAAAGATCTTCGTAGAATATGTAGGAACCAATATGGGCATCTAGGTCCCGCTATTGGTTATTGACCGAGAATGGTTCTAGGTCATGTCTACATAGTTCTCGAACCCGTAGGGTCCGCACGCTTAACGTTACGATGATAGTTTTATTATGAGTTTATAAGTTTTGATGTACCGAAGTTTGTTCGGAGTCCCGGATGTGATCACGGACATGACGAGGAGTCTCGAAATGGTCGAGACATAAAGATTGATATATTGGACGACTATATTCGGACACCGGAAGTGTTCCGGGTGATTTCGGAGAAAACCGGAGTGCCGGAGGGGTTACCGGAACCCCCCGGGGAAGTATTGGGCCTTAGTGGGCCTGAGGGGAGAGAGAGGGCAGCAGCCCAGGAGGTGGCGCGCCCCCCCAAGGGGAGTCCGAATTGGACTAGGGAGGGGGGGCGCGACCCCTCTTTCCCTCTCCCTCTCCCCCTCTTTCCTTCCCCCTTCCTCCTTCCTAGTTGGACTAGGAAAGGGGAGTCCTACTCCCACTAGGAGGAGGACTCCCCCCTCCTTGGCGCGCCCCAAGGGCCGGCCGGCCTCCCTCCTTGCTCCTTTATATACGGGGGCAGGGGGCACCGCATAGACACACAAGTTGATCTACGGATCGTTCCTTAGCCATGTGCGGTGCCCCCCTCCACCATATTCCACCTCGGTCATATCGTCGCGGAGTTTAGGCGAAGCCCTGCGCCGGTAGAGCATCATCATCGTCACCACGCCGTCATGCTGACGGAACTCATCTCCGGAGCTTTGCTGGATCGGAGCCCGGAGATCGTCATCGAGCTGAACGTGTGCTGAACTCGGAGGTGCCGTACGTTCGGTGCTTGGATCGGTCGGATCGTGAAGACGTACGACTACATCAACCGTGTTGTGCTAACGCTTCCGCTTACGGTCTACGAGGGTACGTGGACAATACTCTCCCCTCTCGTTGCTATGCCATCACCATGATCTTGCGTGTGCGTAGGATTTTTTTTTGAAATTACTACATTCCCCAACAGAAGCAACCTTGTCTATCCCACCATGGCCGTCGCCCACGAAGGACTTGCCTCACTAGCGGTAGATCTTCACGAAGTAGGCGATCTCCTTGCCCTTACAAACTCCTTGGTTCAACTCCACAATCTTGTCGGAGGCTACCAAGTGACACCTAGCTAATCTAGGAGACACCACTCTCCAAGAAGTAACAAATGGTGCGTTGATGATGAACTCCTTGCTCTTGTGCTTCAAATGATAGTCTCCCCAACACTCAACTCTCTCTCATAGGTTTTGGATCTGGTGGAAAGAAGATTTGAGTGGAAAGCAACTTGGGGAAGGCTAGAGATCAAGGTTCATACGGTAGGAATGGAATATCTTGGTCTCAACACATGAGTAGGTAGTTCTCTCTCAGAAAATGTATGCTGGAAGTGTAGGTTCATTCTGATGGCTCTCTCCATGAATGAAGAGGAGGTGGAGGGGTATATATAGCCTCCACACAAAATCTAACCGTTACACACAATTTACCAAACTCGGTGGGACCGAATCGTTAAACTCGGTCAGACCGATTCAGCAAATAATGTGACCCATTAGGGTTTTCGGTGGGACCGAAATGCAACTCGATGAGACCGATTCAGTTAGGGTTAGGGCATAACGTAATCTCGGTAAGACCGATTACACAAACTCGGTGAGACCGATTTGGTAATAAGCTTTCCAGAGAGTTGGTCAGGAAAACTCGGTGGGACCGATTACTCAAACTCGGTGAGACCGATTTTGGTAATAAGTTTTCCAGAGAGTTTGCATTGTAATCTCGGTAGTACCGATTGCTCAAACTCGGTGAGACCGATTTTGATAATGGACATACACAGAGAGATTACAATCCCATCTCGGTGAGACCGAGATCCCTATCGGTATGACCTATTTGCTTAGGGTTTGTGGCAGTGGCTATGACTTATGGAATCGGTGGCGCCGGATAGGAAGAATCGGTGTAACCGATTTTGGCTTTGGGTTTAGGTCATTTGTGGAAGTGGGAAAGTAGCTGAGGGTTTTGGAGCATATCACAAAGCACATGAAGCAAGAGGCTCATTAAGCAACACCTCATCCCTCCTTGATAGTATTGGCTTTTCCTATAGACTCAATGTGATCTTGGACCACTAAAATGTAAAATGAAGAGTCTTGAGTCTTGAAGCTTGAGCCAATCCTTTGTCCTTAGCATCTTGAAGGAGTTCCCACATCCTTTAGTCCATGCCACTCCATTGTTGAACTTATCTAAAATATACTAGATAAAAGTGTTAGTCCAACAAGAGATATGTTGACATTAATTACCAAAACCACCTAGGGAGCACTTGTGCTTTCAATCTCCCCCTTTTTGGTAATTGATGACAACATACATCAAAGCTTTAGATAAAGATATAAATAATAGCAAGTAAAGCTTTGGAAAGACATGTAACAAACATAGGCTCCCCCTACATGTATGCAATCATGTGAATATGGAATGTCGAAGCATGTGAGAGCATAAACATGATAGAGCAGGCAATGTGTTACATGTATCTTGGCCATATGCATCAGAGCAAAGAATGTTGAAGAAAATACCTTCATGCTCATGAGTCCTTCTTGCAAACAATATGTACATCAGCAAGAATTCCTCATACACATGATTGTGATGCATATACTTACCTTGTAGTCTTGAGTTGTCTTAGGATGAAATGAACCTGTGTAAACAAGGTTAGATAACACAGATACATCTATTAGCCAAAGCAAACAGAAGAAACCACAAGAATACCAAGACTGGGATGACATGTAGAGAGTGAGTACTAAGTACCACATTGAATTAGACATGTCCCCAAGAGTAAAGATATGCAATGAATTTAAATGATCTCTTTCCCTTAGATGTCTTGCTCCCCCTGAATCTAACATGGGATACTGGGAGAAGATAGGGAACAGAAAATCAGAGCTGAAAGAAAACAGAGCTGAAAGATATGAGTGATGATCAGAGCTGATGCATGCTAATGCAAATAGGCACAACAGAACATATGAACATGTCTCTCCCCTCAAGAAGACATGTGGACATCTCTCCTCTTGAACACCAAGCATCTGGGATCCTTGAGAAATACTTTCAGTATCCTCTCCCCTGGAGATCTTCTCTCCTTTTGAGGGTCTCTCCCCCTAGAAGGCCTCTCTCCCCCTTTAGGAGATGATATCTCTCTCCCTTAAGAAGGTGATAAGCTTTGATGCTCTCTCTCTCTTTAAATGATAAGCTTTGATGTTCTCTCTCCCCCCCTTTGACATCAATTTCCAAGAAGGGTCTTCTGGAATCTGTCGAATGGGTTTGGTCATTGAGACACAAAACAAAGCATTGATAAAAATGTGATGCTTGTAGAGGACAAGATTCATTGAGTGGAGCTGGATCAGAAGAAACACAGAATTATGTGGCAAACTATTTTTCCTGTTATGAAATCGGTGGCACCAAGTGGTATTCTTCGGTTGGACCGAGAGAATTCGGTTGGGCCGAAAATAACAAATCGGTGAAACCGAGTTCATCGCAGAGAAAACACTTGTCACCTCAGCTCACGAGACTAGTAAGATCTCACAAAGATTTGCAAGGAATTTACTGAAAGATGTGCAATGAATTGGATGCAGAGAATGCAGAGCAAACTGAAAGAAAGAAATCTAGATGAAGTTGTTTTTTTATTGAAAAAGGGGAAACAAATATGCATGAGACAAATACAGAAACACAGAAAAGAACACAAGAGAACTTCATCTAGAGATGATCAGCGACAAAGTCACCTATGTTAGAGTATATTGACTTAGGAGTCAAGTGAGATCACTTGATCATAGGTCATACTCATCGTTTAAGCTCAAAATGGGGTTGCCATTTTTCGTTTAAGCATCTTGATGTATTCACATCTTTTCGAGTTGCTTTAGCTCATGAATTGGAGTAAAGCCTCTCTAAGATGGAACAACATACCTTGGTTGGTGGTGTAGTCCATGTAGTTGAACTTGTGTGGGTTGCTCAAGGTTGATGTAGCTCATCAAGAGTTTGGAGCACCACTTGGAATTTTAGTCCATCTACCTACATGGGTTAGTTCTTGCAAGGAAGAGCACTTGTGTATCCAAGAATGACAATCATGAAGCTCAACATAGAATTTGTCAAAGGATATGTTTAAGAGGTTTCGTGCTTCCTTGACTCCATCCACCATTGTGTAGAGACTTGGTGATGTAGAGATTGCTCAAGATATGAGTAGATTACAATCTCATGGAGTTGGATTCCACCAAGTACCTACAAGAGTTAGATGACATGCAAGATACAAATATATCCAAGACATACGATTTTCATCATAAGAGAGATATCAAGGATTAGTCATAAGCTCATGTCTTGCATGTATCCAATGGAGTTTCTACTCCAAGTTTGAAGCATCAATGATGTTCAATTCTCCTCTTAACCTGCAAAACACTTTCTCATCAAGTGGCTTAGTGAATATATCCGCTAACTGCTTTTCGGTGCAAACATGCTTAAGATCAATGTCACCCTTAGCAACATGATCTCGAATGAAATGATGACGAACTTCAATATGCTTAGTTCGAGAATGTTGCACAGGATTATGACCAATTTTAATAGCACTTTCATTGTCACAAAGCAATGGAACATGTCTCACATATATCCCATAATCTTTAAGAGTTTGGGTCATCCAAAGTAAGTGAGCACAACATGAACCAGCGGCAATATATTCAGCTTTGGCAGTGGACAAGGATACCGAGTTTTGTTTCTTGGAGGACCAAGACACAAGAGATCTACCAAGAAATTGAAAAGTACCCGAAGTGGACTTCCTATCAACCTTGTCTCCGGCATAGTCCGAGTCGGAATAGCCAACAAGATCGAAAGAAGCCCTCTTAGGATACCAAATGCCAAAATTTGGTGTATGGATTAAGTATCTCACTATCCTTTTCACGGCCTTAAGATGACATTCCTTAGGGGCAGCTTGATATCGTGCACACATGCACATACTTAACATGATATCGGGACGTGAAGCACATAGATATAACAATGAACCGATCATAGAGCGATAAACCTTTTGATCAACCGGTTCACCGTCTTTGGTCAAGTCATTATGTCCACTAGTAGGCATGGGTGTAGACATACTTTGCATTATTGCATATTGAACTTCTTGAATAAGTCCTTGGTGTACTTCATTTGAGAAACAAAGGTACCTTCTGATGGAGTCATGTACCTAGGGTAGGGTCACAGACCTGATCTAAGTACCCTGCCCAGGGACATCCTTAGAAGAGATCACCTTCCAGTCGACCTACGAGGGACTCACTCGACTGACTTGAAGGACTCGACCACGAAGACTCACTCGACCACCAAAAGGTCAAGAGGCACTCTGCACTACAACGGTCTGTAATTAAGTAGACTTTATGATAGTAAAGACACTTTATTTGGGGCGTTACCAGTAACGCCCCGGACTTAACGCACCTTAAACCCTCTCCTACGTGGGCTGGCTAGGGTCCTGGCGCACTCTATATAAGCCACCCCCTCCACAGGTAGAAGGGTTCGGCACTCTGTAACTCATATACACATAATCCACTCGACCGCCTCCGGGCTCCGAGACGTAGGGCTTTTACTTCCTCCGAGAAGGGCCTGAACTCGTATATCTCTTGTGTTTACAACCTCTCCATAGCTAGGACCTTGCCTCTCCATACCTACCCCCACTCTACTGTCAGACTTAGAACCACGACAGTTGGCGCCCACCGTGGGGCAGGTGTTTTAGCGATTTTGTGGAGAAGTTGCGATTCTTCCGAGTACTTTCATCATGGTGGCTGCTGGAGTTTTGGTCGAGGGCCGAGAGATCCGTCTCGGTGCTCTCACCTTCGTCGCCGACGACTCCGCCTGGCTCCAGGAGGCTCCACTCGACGTCGATGCGCTCCCCGTCCGCGGTGCGACGCATTTTCGCGCATGTGTCCGCGGCGTTCTGCTGCGGCAACCGTCGACCCCGTATCGGTCGACTCCCCCATCGGCCACCCTCCCGGTCTCCCGCCAGCGCAAGCGCTCGGGCCGGTCGAGGCTACAACGGTGGGTGAGGCACGCGGTGGCTCGCTAGACGGCCACCACCCAAGTTGCGGCAATCGAGCCCGACGAATCCCTTTACGGCCTATTCGATCTGTCGACTGGCTCCGTAGAGACTGCGTCCGAGTGTGATAGCAGTGATCCAGCGGCGGAAATCCTGATGGTCGACGGGCCCCGCAGTCCCCCTGGCTTCGCCCGTGATGGTGGGGCAGGCGACGGAGGCGACCCCGCACGAGACCACGAAGAGTACCAGCCCGAGCCACTCGACTCTCTGCAAAGAGAGGAACTTCACCGCAGGAACGTGGATGCCCTGCGTACTCCCATCGCAGGAGAAACCCCCGAGGCTCGCGCCTTGAAGGAGGCACGTTTGGCCAACTTGGCCGAACGCACTCGCCTGGAGAATCTTCAGCGAGCACTCGACGAGCGCGCGCGGCAACGAGTTCCCGACACCAGTCGACGTCAACTCTTCCCGCCGACTCAGGTATATCGAACCCCGATCCAGAATTTAGCAGCTGCGACCCGTATTGCAGAGTCCATCCAGCCCTCTCAGTCGGAAGCTGGCAGAGGCTTGATGCAGATCAGGGATCTGCTCCGGGCAGCAGGTGATCAGAATTCGGCCGTGTCGCAGTCGCGCAACAGAATTCATAGTCGATCCGTCACTGCGAATACGGTTCAGTCGGCTCACAGCCCCAGATCGCCTCCGCGGTGTGAAGGGCGCGAGAATCGGCGAGACCAATATGGAGACCGATACGACCGAGATGATAGGCGTCGAGTGCCTGCTTCCCCTCCGAGGGGTGGGTCTTACGCTCCTCGGCAGCAAGATGACAGACGTCAGTTCAGTGCAGGGCGAAGAGTTCCAGTCGACCCTAGAGAACCAGGCTTCGACGCGCGATCCATTATCGTGCAAGGCTTGGTCGACCGGAACAGAGCCCATCGAGGTGGACTCGACAGAGATGCGCCCACGAGCAGTCGAGTGCATGTTTCTGGTCCGGAATGTTTCAGCAGAGCTATCAGAGCCGCAGTGATTCCTCCCAATTTCAGGTTGGCAACAGGAGTCAGCAAGTTCACTGGTGAGTCTAAGCCTGAAACTTGGCTTGAGGACTACCGAGTGGCGGTTCAGATTGGTGGTGGGAATGATGAGGTGGCCATGAAACATCTGCCCCTCATGTTGGAAGGTTCTGCCAGAGCATGGTTGACTCAGTTACCTCCTAGCAGCATTTACACTTGGGAAGATCTGTCCCGAGTGTTCGTCAGAACGTTTGAAGGAACTTGCAAGCGACCGGCTGGATTGACGGAGCTGCAAGTCTGCGTGCAGAAGACCAATGAGACTCTCAGGGAGTATATTCAGAGGTGGATCACTTTGCACCATACTGTGGAGAATGTGTCTGATCATCAGGCAGTCTGCGCTTTCAAGGATGGTGTCAAGAACAGAGAATTGAGTTTGAAATTTGGTCAAACCGGTGACATGACCTTGAGTCGGATGATGGAAATTGCTACCAAGTACGCCAACGGTGAAGAAGAAGACCGACTCCGAAGCGGCAAGCACAAGCCGAGTCAGTCGGAGAAGGGAAACACCAGTCGGAAACAGAAGCGGAAGGCTGAACCAGCAGCTCCTGGAGAGGCTCTGGCCGTGACTCAGGGAAAGTTTAAAGGAAAACCAAAAGGATCCTGGAACCCTAAGAAGGTAAAGGATAAAGAAGGGAACGACGTGATGGATATGCCGTGTCACATCCACACGAAGAAAGACGAAGAGGGGAATATCATTTACCCAAAGCATACCACTCGCCAATGTCGACTCCTGATCCAGCAGTTTCAAGGAAAATAGTCTAAGGACAAGGAAAAGGAGTCGGACAAGGCTGAAGGCAAGGAGGACAGTGAGGAAGGATATCCGCATATCAACTCCACTCTAATGATCTTTGCAGATGTGGAAAGCAAGAGTCGATTGAAAGTCATTAACCGAGAGGTGAACATGGTTGCCCCAGCAAAAGCAAATTATTTGAAATGGTCCCAAACACCCATCACATTCGACCAATCTGATCACCCGACTCATATTGCCACCCCTGGGAGGCAAGCTTTGGTGGTCGATCCAGTTGTCGAAGGCACTCGACTGACAAAGGTGCTGATGGACGGTGGTAGCGGGCTGAATTTGTTGTATGCAGATACACTGAAAGGAATGGGCATTCCGATGTCCCGACTGAGCACCAGTAACATGAGCTTTCATGGAGTTATACCAGGGAACAAAGCCGAGTCACTCGGCCAAATAGCTCTGGACGTGGTGTTTGGTGATTCGAAACATTTTCGCAAAGAGAAGTTGACGTTTGAGGTCGTGGATTTTCAGAGTGCATATCATGCCATTTTGGGGAGACCAGCTTATGCACGGTTCATGGCTCGACCATGTTACGTGTACCTCAAATTGAAGATGCCCGGCCCCAAAGGAGTGATCACTGTCACCGGCGATCGGAAAAAGGCAGAAGAGTGCTTTCAGAAGGGCTCAAAGATTGCTGATTCCCAGGTGACAGCGGTCGAGTTCGAAGAATACAAGCAAAACGCAGATCCGAGTGACTTGCTGTGATCCAAGAAACCCGCCACAGAATCTGCATTCCAGTCGTCCGGTGAGACGAAGCCTGTTCACATTCACCCGACCGACCCCGATGCAGCTCCGACCCACATCTCCACAACACTCGACCCAAAATAGGAAGAAGCGCTCATCCAGTTCCTCCGTGAGAACTGGGACATTTTTGCATGGAAGCCCGCTGACATGCCAGGTGTTCCCAGGGGACTGGCTGAGCATCGCCTAAGAGTCGACTCATCTGCAAAACCAGTCAAAGAGCATCTTCGGCGGTCCGCCGTCCAGAAGAGAAAAGCCATTGGTGAGGAAGTGGCTCGACTGTTGGCGGCAGGATTTATCCGAGAGATATACCACTCCGAGTGGCTCGCTAATGTCGTCATGGTTCCTAAGAAGGACAAATCACTCCGAATGTGCATTGATTTCAAGCACATCAACCGGGCCTGCCCGAAAGATCATTTTCCTCTCCCTCGCATAGATCAAATTGTTGACTCGACCGCGGGATGCGAGAGATTGTCTTTTCTAGACGCCTACTCCGGGTACCACCAGATCCGTCTGTACGGACCCGACGAGGTAAAAACAGCTTTCATCACTCCATTCGGGTGCTTCTGCTATATCGCCATGCCATTCGGCCTCAAGAATTCCGGAGCCACATTTATGCGAATGATTCAGAAGTGTCTACTCACTCAAATCAGTCGGAATGTGGAAGCGTATATGGATGATATCGTCGTCAAGTCACGAAAAGGTTCCGACCTGCTCGCTGACCTCGCCGAAACATTTGCCAACCTCAGAAGGTATGATATCAAGCTCAATCCATCAAAGTGCACATTCGGAGTTCCTGGTGGCAAGTTACTCGGTTTTCTCGTTTCCGAGCAAGGGATCGACGCTAATCCAGAGAAGATCGGCACTATTCTCCGAATGAAACGCCCTGTGCGAGTGCACGATGTCCAGAAGCTTACTGGATGCTTGGCCGCATTAAGTCAATTCATCTCACGACTCAGTGAAAAGGCATTGCCTCTTTACCGACTGATGAAGAAGGCAGACAAGTTTGAGTGGACTCCAGAAGTTGATGCAGCGTTTGCCGAGCTGAAAGCTCTGCTCTCCACCCAGCTGGTGCTTGCTGCTCCAATCAGCAAAGAGCCTCTGTTGCTTTATATCGCAGCCACAGGACAAGTCGTCAGTACTGTGCTTACGGTCGAGCGGGAAGAAGAAGGAAAAGCTTTCAAAGTTCAGCGCCCAGTGTATTATTTGTCTGAAGTCTTGACTCCATCCAAGAAAAGATATCCTCATTATCAGAAGCTTGTGTATGGAATATACATGACCACAAAGAAGGTTGCTCATTATTTCTCTGATCATTCCATCACAGTCGTCAGCGACGCTCCACTATCAGAGATTTTGCACAACAGAGATGCAACTGGTCGAGTGGCTAAATGGGCGATTGAACTTCTTCCCCTTGATATCAAGTTTGAGGCAAAGAAAGCCATTAAGTCCCAGGCAATAGCAGATTTCCTCGCCGAGTGGATTGAAGAGCAGCAGCCGACTGAAGTTCACTCGGAGCATTGGACCATGTTTTTTGATGGCTCTAAGATGTTGAATGGTTCCGGTGCTGGGGTTGTCCTGGTTTCCCCCAGAGGAGATAAGCTCAGATATGTGCTCCAGATTCACTTTGATTCCTCCAACAATGAGGCAGAGTATGAGGCCCTCTTATACGGATTGCGCATGGCCATTTCACTCGGCGTCCGTCGCCTGATGGTCTATGGCGACTCAGACTTAGTGGTCAACCAAGTGATGAAGGAGTGGGACGTGAGAAGCCCAGCCATGACTGGATACTGCAGTGCGGTGAGGAAACTGGAAAAGAAGTTCGAGGGGTTGGAGCTCCATCATATACCCCGACTGAAAAATCAAGCAGCTGATGATCTAGCAAAGATAGGTTCCAAGAGAGAGGCCATTCCGAGTGGTGTGTTCTTGGAGCATATACACACTCCGTCAGGCAAAGAAGACCCTTTCACCGAAGAAGCTCCACAGCCCAAGAGTGCCACAGATCCGACTGAGGTTGAAGTCCCAGCAGTAGTCGACTTGGTCATGGAGGTCTTGGTGGTCATTCCCGACTGGACAGTTCCGTATATCGCGTATATCCTGAGAAAAGATCTCCCGGAGGATGAGGAAGAGGCTCGACAGATCGTCCGTTGATCTAAAGCCTTTACCGTAATCAAAGGACAGCTATATAGAGAAAGCGCGACTGGAGTTGGTCAGAAGTGCATAACACCAGAAGAAGGTCGAATCATCCTCAATGATATCCACTCGGGAACCTGTGGTCATCATGCGTCCTCTCGGACCATCGTGGCCAAAGCATACCGAGCCGGATTTTACTGCCCAAAGGCAAATGAGATGGCAAAGGAGATAGTGGATAAGTGCGAGGGATGTCAGTTCTACTCTAATATGTCGCACAAGCCTGCATCAGCTCTGAAGACCATTCCACTCGTCTGGCCTTTCGCAGTATGGGGGTTGGACATGGTCGGTCCTTTGAGAACAGGGCGAGGTGGCTTCACACATGTACTGGTGGCAGTCGACAAGTTCACCAAGTGGATTGAGGCTAAACCAATCAAGAACCTTGACGCCGGTGCTGCTGTTAGCTTCATCAGGGAACTGATATTCAGATATGGAGTCCCGCACAGCATCATTACGGATAATGGGTCGAACTTTGACTCGGAAGAATTCCGGGATTTCTGCAACTCTCAAGGCACACGAGTCGACTACGCTTCAGTCGCCCATCCGCAGTCGAATGGACAAGCAGAGCGAGCCAATGGTCTGATTCTCAAGGGATTGAAACCCCGACTGATGCGTGATCTCAAGCATGCAGCTGGAGCTTGGGTCGACGAACTTCCCTCGGTGCTTTGGGGACTGCGGACCACACCTAATCGGTCGACCGGAAGAACTCCATTCTTCTTGGTCTACGGAGCTGAAGCAGTCTTGCCAAGTGATCTTCTCCACAACGCTCCTCGAGTTGAGATCTACAACGAAGCAGAAGCTGAACAAGCGCGGCAGGATGCAGTCGACCTTTTAGAGGAAGAAAGGGAGATGGCTCTGATCCGATCGACCATCTACCAACAAGATTTGCGTCGTTTCCACGCCAGAAATGTGAGAGGTCGAGCCTTCCAGGAAGGAGATTTAGTTCTCCGAGTGGATCAGAAGAAACCACACAAGCTTGCTCCTTCTTGGGAAGGACCCTTCATCGTCACCAAAGTTCTCCACAACGGGGCATACCGTCTTTACAACGTCGAACATAATATCGATGAGCCCCGAGCTTGGAACGCGGAACTACTCCGCCCATTTTACACTTAAGTTTATCACTCGGATGAGTTGCAATAAAGTACTCCTGTAGTTCATGGATTTCAAAATAATAGTGTCATAGTTCCTCCATAATTTTTGTCACTTTTTATTTTTGTCCAATAAAATTTTCCCCTCAGTGGGTGACTTAGCCGCGAATCCGTTTCGCCTAAGTTTGTAAAATCCTTACCGAGTGGTGAGCCAGACTCCCACTCGGAGGCTTAGCTGCGAATCCGTTTCGCCTAAGTTATAAAAATCCTACCGAGTGGTAAGCCAGACTTCCACTCGGAGGCTTAGCTGCAGTCCAAGTACTCGCCTAAGATATAAAAAATCCTACCGAGTGGTAAGCCAGACTTCCACTCGGGGGCTTAGCTGCAGCCCAGTGCTCGCCTAAGTTATAAAAATCCTACCAAGTGGTAAGCCAGACTTCCACTCGGAGGCTTAGCTGCAGCCCAGTGCTCGCCTAAGTTATAAAAATCCTACCGAGTGGTAAGCCAGACTTCCACTCGGAGGCTTAGCTACAGTCCAAGTACTCGCCTAAGATGTAAAAAATCCTACCGAGTGAAGAGCAAACCTCTCACTCGGGGGCTTAGCTGCAGCCCAGTGCTCGCCTAAGTTATAAAAATCCTACCGAGTGGAGAGCGAACCTCTCACTCGGGGGCTTAGCTGCAGCCCA
>NC_041385.1:260751092-260774107 GCF_002162155.2 Triticum dicoccoides | reverse complement strand
AGTTATAAAAATCCTACCGAGTGGTAAGCCAGACTTCCACTCGGAGGCTTAGCTGCAGTCCAAGGACTCGCCTAAGTTATAAAAATCCTACCGAGTGGTAAGCCAGACTTCCACTCGGAGGCTTAGCTGCAGTCCAAGGACTCGCCTAAGTTATAAAAATCCTACTGAGTGGTAAGCCAGACTTCCACTCGGAGGCTTAGCTGCAGCCCAGTGCTCGCCTAAGTTACCAAAATCCTACCGAGTGAAGAGCAAACCTCTCACTCGGGGGCTTAGCTACAGTCCAAGGACTCTCCTAAGTTACCAAAATCCTACCGAGTGAAGAGCAAACCTCTCACTCGGGGGCTTAGCTACATCCCAGTGCTCGCCTAAGTTATCGAAATCCTACCGAGTGAAGAGCAAACCTCTCACTCGGGGGCTTAGCTGCAGCCCAGCGCTCGCCTAAGATATAAAAATCCTACCGAGTGAAGAGCAAACCTCTCACTCGGGGGCTTAGCTGCAGTCCAAGTACTCGCCTAAGATTAAATAAAATCCTACCGAGTGGTAAGCCAGACTTCCACTCGGAGGCTTAGCTGCAGTCCAAGTACTCGCCTAAGTGGATTAAGGAATAAGTCGACTGCAGTGAGCGTCTTGCTTTGAACCTGCAAAAGACATTTCGAGCCGAAAGCAATCATATTCAAACACCAAATTCGAGTTCAGATCGATACCTAAAGGAACCGAAAGTGCTCAGGCACTAAGCCTGTTAAGGTTTATCGGTTACAACTCCACTCGGCATACCGAGGCAAATTTAAAGCGTCGAGCTTAGAAGAAGTTTTTTACCCCTCCTGTGGAGGGCTGGAAGGTGCAACAAACTCATCAAGATCAATTCCATCTGCAATCCGAGTGGCAGCAGCCAGGAAAGTTTCCATAAAGGACCTAAAGTCGTGTTTCTTGGTGTTGGCCACTCGGAGGGCAGCCAACTTGTCTTCTCGCGCATCTTTGCAGTGGACTCGGGCCAGACACAGAGCAACATCTGCACCACACCGAGCCGAGGACTTTTTCCACTCCTGCACTCGACCAGGGACAGCGTTCAAACGAGCCATCAGCGACTCGAGGTCGTTCTGGAGTGTCTCCCTGGGCCAGAGCGTTGAGTCGATGCGAGATGTGGCGACCTTCAGCCTTGCAAGATAGTCCACAGCAGCTGCAACACGGGACTCCAGTCGGAAAACATTCATGGCAACTTCGTCGTTCACCGGAGAATTGACAGGGTCAAGGTTTGGTTCCAGCCGGCTAGTCTCTTCTTCAAAGTTTTGGCAAAATTCTGCAAGGACGATCACCGAGTCAAAGCAATGGTCGAATGAAAAAAAACCACAGTTGAAAGTGATTGTTGAAGGTTTACCTTCAAGCATAAGAAACAGCTTCTTGGCAAGACCACTTAGGAAGGCCTCCAGATCATTTTTCTTCTCAAGAGCAGCTTTCATATTGGTATTTTCTTGTTCGAGCTTGGTAACTGAAGCTAACTTCTCGTCGGCAAGCTTGATCCTCTCAGCTAGTTCAAGGTCTTTTTTTCCTTTGGGCTTCCCTCACCTTACCTGCAAGTTACAGCAAGATCAGATTCTGAAACAAATGAAGGGAAAAAGCAGTCGTCGAGGTCTCACCAAACATACCTTCGGTCTCCTCCTTTGCCTTCGTCAGATTCTCCTGAACCAGCTTCAAATTCAGCTCGAGCTGAATGTGCTTGTTTTCCAGTTCAGTGTAGCGAGCCGCAAGGTCACAGGAGTTCTGCGAAGAACCAATCGACTAAATGTCAAAGATAATTCACTTCCGAGTGGAAAAGGAAAAATCACGCGTTTCTAAGACTACAGCCGAATCCAAGCATTCGACCGTAGTCTCGGGGACTACACCCAGTGGGTGCACTCAGCGTGCCCCCACTAATCCTATTGAAGACAGAGTCGACCAGTCGATCGGTTTGCGCAATCCAGTCGCCATCGTCGAATGACGGAAAGACTGAAATTATAAAGCCTAAGGCCGACTGCCAGCAGTCGGCCTTAGCCTTGGGGACTACACCCACTGGGTGCACTCAGCGTGCCCCCACTAATCCTATTGAAGACAGAGTCGACCAGTTGACCTCAAAAAAAAACAAGATGTATTCTTTAAAACTGTAACCGACTGCCAGCAGTCGACCACAGTCTCGGGGACTACACCCAGTGGGTGCACTCAGCGTGCCCCCACCGGTTTGCGAAATCCATTCGCCGTAGTCGAATGACGGAGAGACTGAAATTATAAAGCCTAAGGCCGACTGCCAGCAGTCGACCTTAGCCTTGGGGACTACACCCAGCGGGTGCACTCAGCGTGCCCCCGCTAACACGGAGTTTAAATCGACACACCCACTGGGTGACTACTATAAATTCTGGAAAGAAAACTTTTTTGATAGCATATCCTAACAGAACAAGTGGTGGTCGACTGACCTGAACATTCCTTTGAAGGGCGGAACTGGCGTCGTAAGCTGCCTGGCTCGCATCCCGGATGGTCTTCAACTGCTCCATCATGATACCTGCCTGGCGTATCGCCTCCTTCGCGGCGCCAGCTTGGTCCTCTGGGACGTGGTGCGTCGTGAAGAGGGAGGGTTGCGGAGCACTCATCAGCGGATCTGCGAAGGACACAGTGTGTCGAGTGGTGTTCTCCTCCTCCGCGACCAGAGTCTCAGGCACCGTCACATCCTGGGGCACCCTGCTGGCAGACGCTTTCCTCCTCATTCTGTGCTTCAGCGGTTCCTCATCTTCATCATCATCAGGGAGAGTGATAACAACATTGGATGGAGCTACAGAAAAGAATCAGAATTAGAGATCATGAGCCAGTCGACTAGAAACGGGGTTAAGAGTATAGTACCAGGTTTTGAGGTTGCTGCGTCCTCCATCTCATGATCGTCAGCTCGGGCTGAGGTCTCAGAAGTAGCAGCACTGCAACTCCAAAGAGTCAGTCGACTAACTCCAGCGCCAACCAGAGATAAAGTTCACGCAAAACAAGAAGACTTAAGCAACATGATTACCCTGATATGGTGGGGATGGACACCTTCATCTTCGGCAGGTGCTTGGTCGGCTTTGACGGGGCCGCCCTGGGCTGCTTCGACGCCTTTTCAGTCGGCGCCGGAGAGGTGGTCCGAGGGCGCTTGGTCGACTGAGTGACAGTCGCAACCCCCTTGCCACGTTCAATCGCAGGGTCATGGACAAGCTTCGACCGCCTTTCCGAGCGCGGTGGTGCAACCTCCTCCTCCTCCTCTTCCTCGTCCTCATCAACATCATCATTATCGTCATCAGTGTCATCGTCATCATCATCATCCTCAGCGGCGTCCGAGTCCCACTCCTCCTCCTGGCTCTCGCCCCCGCTCGCTTCTCCCTCCTCAGTCGGAGCTTGTGCTCTGTTGGGCATCGAGTACAACTCAGTGAGGGCCTGATAGACATCTAGACAAAGATCAGTCGACCGATCGGCAGGGAAAACAGAAATAAATATGACGAGAATACAATGGGAAGTGGAGCAGACATACCTTGTTTGGATCACTGTGGCAGTCGAGTGGAGGAATCCTTCTGGCTCCGCGAGGGTTATCCTTGTTCCCAGTAACAGCGGCCATCCACCTTTCCAGAGTGGCATCGTCGACTGTTTCTGGATTGACCCGAGTCACATCCTCAGTCCCGCAGTACAGCCACATGCAATGGCTCCGGAATTGAAGAGGCTGGATACGACGCCTAAGGAAAACCTCCAGGAGATCCATACCCGTCACTCCATCCCGAACCAACTGAACTACATGCTCCATCAGCATCTTCACGTCAGCTTTCTCCTCCGGAATCACCTTCAGAGAGGAGGGCTTGTTCACTCGGTCCATGGTGAATTGAGGGAGTCCACTCGACTGTCCTGGCGTCGATTGATCCTGGCAGTAGAACCAGGTCGACTGCCAGCCTCTGACTGACTCGGGAAATGTCATGGCTGGGAAGGTGCTCTTGCTCCTCACCTGGATCCCCAGACCCCCACACATTTGGACAACTCGGGTTTTTTCGTCGCCTGGGCTCGCCTTCTTCACGGTCTGAGAGCGACACGTGAATATGTGCTTGAACAAGCCCCAATGCGGTCGACAACCCAGAAAACTCTCACACATGGACACAAACGCGGCAAGATAGGCGATAGAATTCGGGGTGAAGTGGTGGAGTTGCGCTCCAAAGAAGTTGAAGAAACCACGAAAGAAAATGCTCGGCGGCAAAGAGAATCCGCGGTCGACATGTGTAGCTAGAAGCACGCACTCACCCTCTTCTGGCTGGGGCTGCCACTCTTTCCCCGGAAGTCTCGCAGCTCCATGAGGGATCAGGCCCTCGTTGGCCATGTCGAGGAGATCCTTCTCCGTGATGGTCGACTGGATCCAATCTCCCTGGACCCAGCCTTTCGGCAGGCGAGATCTAGACGAAGACCCGCCGCGGCTGGTGGATCTCCCCTTCGCCTTCTCCGTCGCCGACGCCTTCTTCGCGTGTTCCAGTGTCGCCGTCTTCTCCTTGACCATGGCTACCGGCGAGACGCGCGAGGAGAGGTTGTGCGGAGGCGAGAGCGAGCGCGTTGGGCGGAGACGAAGGAAGCAGAGGGAGAATGCTGAGGCACTGTTCAAAAAACCCTCGCCGGGCGCATTTATAAGATCCCTTCCGAGTGGATGACAGGTGGGCCCGGTCGGTCTAATCATATCCTGAAACAGTTGCGCGAGCGTGATACGTGGCGAAAAAAGCGGTGCAGGGATCGAGGCGTCTATGCCCCGTCCCATCCGAGCGCCGCGGACCGCTCCACTTCGCGCGCTCCCCCAAATTCCGTATCCCGCGGAATCCGCGAACGGCAGATCAGTCTGCCAGACGCGGGATTTCCTGCGATCCGTCGCTCGGAAATCAGCAAAGTCCAAAAGATCACTCGACGAAGAAAAAGAATGGATCGAGTCGACTGAAGAAAAGTTGCTCACTATCAACAAAGAGATTTTTTGGTTCAAAGCAACACACGACTAGCATGCGAAGGCTAATCGGAAACAACATCAACCCCTTCATCACTCAAGCCTCAATCCATTCGGGGGCTAATGATGGAGTCATGTACCTAGGGTAGGGTCACAGACCTGATCTAAGTACCCTGCCCAGGGACATCCTTAGAAGAGATCACCTTCCAGTCGACCTACGAGGGACTCACTCGACTGACTTGAAGGACTCGACCACGAAGACTCACTCGACCACCAGAAGGTCAAGAGGCACTCTGCACTGCAATGGTCTGTAATTAAGTAGACTTTATGATAGTAAAGACACTTTATGTGGGGCGTTACCAGTAACGCCCCGGACTTAACGCACCTTAAACCCTCTCCTACGTGGGCTGGCTGGGGTCCTGGCGCACTCTATATAAGCCACCCCCTCCACAGGTAGAAGGGTTCGGCACTCTGTAACTCATATACTCATAATCCACTCGACCGCCTCCGGGCTCCGAGACGTAGGGCTTTTACTTCCTCCAAGAAGGGCCTGAACTCGTACATCTCTTGTGTTTACAACCTCTCCATAGCTAGGACCTTGCCTCTCCATACCTACCCCCCACTCTACTGTCAGACTTAGAACCACGACACCTTCCTTAGTTTGCTTGATTTGCAGCCCAAGGAAGAATTTGAGTTCACTCATCATAGACATCTCAAACTTCTGCGACATTAGCTTCCCAAACTTTTCACTAAAATGAGGGTTAGTTGAACCAAATATGATATCATCAACATAAATTTGGCACACAAATAGTTCTCCATTAACCCTTTTAGTAAAAAGAGTAGAATCAACTTTCCCAATTTCAAAGCCCTTTTCAATAAGAAACTTGGTCAAGCATTTATACCAAGCTCTAGGAGCTTGTTTAAGACCATAAAGAGCTTTGTGAAGTTTGTAAACATGATTGGGTTTCTTAGGATTGACAAAGACGGGTGCTTAACATAAACTTCCTCCTCTATTTCACCATTTAGAAAAGCACTTTTAATGTCATTTGGTACAAGGTGATATCATGATGATTAGCATAGGCAAGTAAGATGCGAATGGACTCAAGTCTAGCAACGGGGGCGTAAGTCTCACCATAGTCCATACCTTCGACTTATGTGTAGCCTTGGGCGACAAGACGTGCTTTGTTGCGAACTACTTATCCATCTTCATCTTGCTTGTTGCGAAACACCCATTTGGTACCGATGACATTGTGGTTGTTGTCGGGCTTCTCAACCAATGTCCAAACTTGGTTCCTCTCAAAGTTATGTAGCTCTTCATGCATAGCATTTATCCAATCCGGATCTTCCAATGCTTCTTCAACCTTCATAGGTTCAATGCTAGAGATGAAGGAATAGTTTTCACAAAAGTTAGCCAAACAAGTTTTAGAGCGAGTGATTCTCCCGGTTTGAATGTCATTGTAGATTTGCTCGACGGGATGATCTTTAGCAATTCTTGCTCGAACTCGTGAAAGCTTTTGCTTGGGTCTTCGTTGAACATCTTCTTCATCTTGTTCTTCTTCATCTTGTTCTTCTTCTTCTTGGCCTTCTTCATTGTTGGTATTGTCGTTCTCTTGTCGTGGTGGAGAAGGAGGTTGTTGACGTTCATCTTGATGCACTTCCTTGTTTTCTTCATCTTGGAGTGTCCCACTTGTGGATGCTTCTGTATCAACTCTTGGTTCACCTTGTTGTGAAGTAGAAGCTTCCACTTGGACGGACGAGGTACTCTCCTTCACCTCCGTTGGACGAACCTTGCCAATAGCCAAGTCTTGAATTGCTTCCGAAGGATCTTTGTCACCTACATCAATTGGCAATTGCTCTACTTGCGAGCCGTTAGATTCATCAAACTTCACATCTACCGTTTCTTCAACCTTTCGGGTGAAATTGTTGTAGACACGGTAGGTGTGAGAGTTTGAGCCATAACCTAGTAGGAAACCTTCATGAGATTTAGGAGCAAATTTAGAGCGATGATGCTTATCAAGAATGTAGCACTTTGAGCCGAATACTCGAAAGTATCCAACTTGGGGTTTGTTACCGGTGAGGAGCTCGTATGCCGTCTTGCCGAGTAGCTTGTGAAGATACAAGCGATTTGTTGCATGACAAGCTGTCTCAACCGCTTCTGCCCAAAAGTGCTTCGGCGTCTTGTACTCATCAAGCATCGTTCTCGCCATTTCGATGAGCGTCCGGTTCTTCCTCTCAACAACTCCGTTTTGTTGAGGTGTGTACGTAGCCAAGAACTCGTGTGAAATCCCTTCTTCGTCAAGAAAGGTGTCCACATTTGCGTTCTTGAACTCCGTTCCGTTGTCGATGCGAACCTTCTTGATCTTCACTTCAAATTGATTTTGGGCCTTCCTAGCGAAGTTTTTGAAGATCTTTTGGACCTGCGATTTATCATCGAGAAAGAACACCCACGTAAATCTTGAAAAATCGTCAACTATAACTAGACCAAAAGAATTTCCACCGAGACTCTTGTAAGAGTTGGGACCAAAGAGATCCATGTGAAGTAGCTCGAGTGGCCTCCTTGTAGTCATGATGTTCTTCACGGGATGCCTTCCTCCAACCTGTTTACCTGCCTGACAAGCGTTGCAAAGTCTATCCTTATGAAATATGACATCGTTAACTCCAAGGATATGATTTCCTTTAATAAGCTTGTCAAGGTTTCGCATACCAACATGACCTAGTCATCTATGCCACAACCAACCTTTTGAGGATTTAGCAATGAAGCAAGTTTTAGGTTGAGCCTTTTTAGTGAAATCAACAATGTATAGATCACCTCTACGCACACCGGTAAAGACCATTTTATGATTATCTCGAAAAAACACTTGGCAATCTACTTCAGTAAATAGAACATTGAAACCGAAATCAGCAAGTCTAGATACTGAAAGTAAGTTGAACCAAGAGATTCAACGAGCATGACATTTTGTATGGAGCTATCATGTGATATGGCCACCTTACCGAGGCCAACCACCTTACCCTTTGAGTTGTCACCGAAAGTGACATACTTTCGAGGACTATCATTATCAGCAAGCTCACGAAACATGTCTTTATCTCTGGTCATGTGATCGGTACATCCACTATCAAGAACCCATTCCTTTCCTCCTGACATATATCCCCGAAGATTTGCCATAAGACCAAAATGTCTCATTGCATCATCAAGATCGAAGTCACTATCATCATCCTCATCATAGTATCCATGTTCAACATCGTCATGTGGTGGATCAAGTCCTAGAGAGGGTGATTCATTAGAATGAGTTTGACAATAATCTTGCTTATGAATTTTTATAGCTTCGGAAATAATATCACTAATAATACCAACATTTCCTTTGGCACGCATAAGGTTTGTAAGCTCAAATAGACGATCACCAAACATAGGATCACTAGTATTCATCTTACTCAAGGCAATAGACTTATGGAGAATTTCATCAAGATTTTTCAAGGAATAATCCGGAAATCGCTCCTCAAGAAATTTCCATATGGTGTAGGCACACTTGAAAGTAGGCAAACATCCAAGCAAGTTTCTAGGCAATCCTCTAATGATAAGTTCGGCAGTTCTAAGATTCCTAATCATGTCAATTGACTCATCATGGGTAGGATGCATAGGATCAGCATAAGGTGCACAAGGGCTAGCAATGTACTTGTTAAAATGATATTGATTGAAAATAACAAGCATCTAATTTTTCCACTCATGAAAATACTCTCCATCAAGAATAGGCACTCTATGTCTAAGACTCCCAATAGTAGACTCATCCATCTTCCTCCAATGGTGATTAAACCAAAGAAATGGAGACCAATGCTCTGATACCACTTGTAGGACCTTGAGAAGAGGTGTCTATAGGGGGGGGGGTGATTAGACACTAAGTACCAAAGTTGTAGTTTTTAAGTTTCTTTAAGTTTAAGTGGAGTTTAGGCACAATTTCAACATTCACAATACATATCAAGAAAGCATGCAAAGAGTATACGAGCAGCGGAAAGTAAAGCATGCAAATTGCAAGAAAGTAAAGGGAAGGGTTTGGAGGATTCAAACGCAATTGGAGACACAGATGTTTTTGGCGTGGTTCCGATAGGTGGTGCTATCGTACATCCACGTTGATGGAGACTTCAACCCACGAAGGGTAACGGCTGCGCGAGTCCATGGAGGGCTCCACCCACGTAGGGTCCACGAAGAAGCAACCTTGTCTATCCCACCATGGCCGTCGCCCATGAAGGATTTGCCTCACTAGCGGTAGATCTTCACGAAGTAGGCGATCTCCTTGCCCTTACAAACTCCTTGGTTCAACTCCACAATCTTGTCGGAGGCTCCCAAGTGACACCTAGCCAATCTAGGAGACACCACTCTCCAAGAAGTAACAAATGGTGCGTTGATGATGAACTCCTTGCTCTTGTGCTTCAAATAATGTGACCATTAGGGTTTTCGGTGGGACCGAAATGCAACTCGGTGAGACCGATTCGGTTAGGGTTAGGGCATAACGTAATCTCGGTAAGACCGATTACACAAACTCGGTGAGACCCATTTGGTAATAAGCTTTCCAGAGATTTGGTCAGGCAAACTCGGTGGGACCGATTACTCAAACTCTGTGAGACCGATTTTGGTAATAAGTTTTCCAGAGAGTTTGCATTGTAATCTCGGTAGTACCGATTGCTCAAACTCGATGAGACCGATTTTGATAATGGACATACACAGAGAGATTACAATCCCATCTTGGTGAGACCGAGATCCCTATCGGTAAGACCGATTTGCTTAGGGTTTGTGGCAGTGGCTATGACTTATGGAATCGGTGGCGCCGGATAGGAAGAATCGGTGTAACCAATTTTGGCTTTGGGTTTAGGTCATTTGTGGAAGTGGGAAAGTAGCTGAGGGTTTTGGAGCATATCACAAAGCACATGAAGCAAGAGGCTCATTAAGAAACACCTCATCCCTCCTTGATAGTATTGGCTTTTCCTATAGACTTAATGTGATCTTGGACCACTAAAATGTAAAATGAAGAGTCTTGAGTCTTGAAGCTTGAGCCAATCCTTTGTCCTTAGCATCTTGAAGGAGTTCCCACATCCCTTAGTCCATGCCACTCCATTGTTGAACTTATCTGAAATATACTAGATAAAAGTGTTAGTCCAACAAGAGATATGTTGACATTAATTACCAAAACCACCTAGGGAGCACTTGTGCTTTCAGTCCTACGCGCCGCCAAAGAGCGTTTGGCCACGCTGGTGGGACAACGAGCATGTCGACCCCTCCATGTCCATGTTGGACCTCACGTCCATCGTCGACGAATAGATTGTGGACTCCGACAAGGATGAGTAGGGCATGGGAGGAAGCGGGGCCTCGAGCCCCAAGTGGATCGGTTCGTCTCCCATGTTCTACTCTTCCTCGTCGGTGACCGCACCTTCACTTCGCGGGTCTTATCCCCAGCACTCATGGAGATGGCAAGATGAGCCCTGTGACCGCGGAAAGGGAACAATAAGGGCGTGGGGGACGGGCGCTGCCATAGACTAGGTTTAGGCCCGCTCACTTTTTCAATTAAAATATGCCAAAAATGTAATGAATGTGCTCCGATTTAGATGAAATCATTTGGTTTGCAGGGAATTCATCCGGTTTGTTGAAATCCAGTTTGAAATGTATGTGACAATGGTTGGATGGTCGGCTCCTTCATCTGTGTCCACTGACTGGTCCCCCCCGGTTCATGGATGGAAACGGTATCCAGTTTGGAGGCCATCGTTGGAGATGCCCTAATTTACTCCAATTATCTATGTTTTCATCTTGGAATTGTTGGTTTTTCTAAGAAGAAGATGACAATGCAATGCCCATGGATTGCTACGAGAATTAAGAAAAAAAATTAATACAAGTTGGTCAAATTTAGAACTTCTTTGATTCAGAGGACTTTCATGGGAATTTTTAGAAGCTCTTTTTGTGATCACAATTTTTAGAATATTTGATCCTTAGGAATTCTTCCTACTCGGGTGGTTTGCTTTATAGAATGGAATTCTAAGGAAAGTTCTTAAGGTGTTTTGCACACTATTTTGAAGTAAAAGATTGCAGCCACTCAAATCTTTTCGATTCCTTTTCCCCCGTGACATTAAACACCATATGGTCCAAATTCTGATGGGTACTTTTTTGAACAATCACGAGGGCGTTCCCCCCACCTGAATATATTGCTCAAAAGAGATAGTCCGTACATGATCGATTACCAAGTGACATGAATTACATGAATATTCTCAATCGTGACGGGAGGAATGCTCGCCATGAAAAGGCGGATTCCTTAGGAAAGTCTCTTTTAAGCCTATAGACCAAAAGGTCCAAGTATCAATCATACGTCGAATAGAGGTTACAATGTGAATGTCCTAAGAACGAAAGACCTTGAAGCACATGGCATCCCAAATTTTTCATAGAATGAGCACTACGATTGATACATCTCCAACGTATCAATAATTTTTTTATTGTTCCTTGCTATTATATTATCTATTTTGGATGTTTTATATGCATTAATATGCTATTTTATATTATTTTTGGGACTAACTTATTAACCCAGAGCCCAGTGCCAATTTCTGTTTTTTCCTTGTTTCTGAGTTTTACAGAAAAGGAATATCAAACAGAGTCTAAACGGAATAAAACTTTACGATGATTTTTCTTGGACCAGAAGACATCTACGTGACTTGGAGAGAGGGCTAGAAGAGTCCTGAGGAGGCCACAAGCCTCTAGGGCACACCCTGAGGGCTTGTGGGCCCCTCGGGAGTCCTCCAACCCTGATTCCAACACTATATATTCTCAAATATTCCCCCAAGATCAGAAGCATCCACGAATATACTTTTCTGCCGTCGCGAGCCTCTGTTCTCGTGAGATCCCATCTTGGGGCCTTTTCCGACACCCTGCCGGAGCGGGATTCGATCATGGAGGGCCTCTACATCAACCTTGCTGCCCTTTCGATGATGCGTGAGTAGTTGACCATGAACCTAAGGGTCCATAGCTAGTAGCCAGATGACTTCTTCTCTCTCTTTGATCTTCAATACAATGTTCTCATCGATGTTCTTGGAGTTCTATCTGATGTAATATTGTTTTGCGGTATGATCAGATTATCTATGAATATCATTTGAGTCTTCTCTGAACTCTTTTATGCATGATTAAGATACCTTTGTATTTCTCTTCAATCGGTTTGGTTTGGCCAACTAGATTGGTTTTCCTTGCAATTAGAGAGGTGCTTAGTTTTGGGTTCAGTCTTGCAGTGTCCTCACCCAGTGACAAAAGGGGTACCGAGGCACGTATTGCATTGTTGCCATCGAGGATAAAAAGATGGGTTTTATGTCATATTGATTGAGTTTATCCCTCTACATCATGTCATCTTACTTAAAGCGTTACTTCGTTCTTATGAACATAATACTCTAGATGCAAGCAGGAGTCAGTCGATGTGTGGAGTAATAGTAGTAGATGCAGAATCATTTCGGTCTACTTGTCACGGACGTGATGCCTATATTCATGATCATTGCCTTAGATATCGTCATAACTATGCGCTTTTCTATCAATTGCTCAATAGTAATTTGTTTACCCACCGTATGTTTTCTTTCAAGAGAGAAGCTTCTAGTGAAACCTATGGCCCACGGGTCTATTTTCCATCATATATTTTCAGATCTATAAACAAAAAAAAACAAAAATACCTTGCTGCAATTTATTTATATTTACTTTAGTTTGCTCTTTTATTTATCTTTTATACCTATCTCTATTAGATCTCACTCTTGTTCGTGATCGTGAAGGGACTGACAACCCCCTTTTCGCGTTGTATGCAAGTGTTTGTTAGTTTGTGCAGGTGCATATATTGGGGACTTGCTTGTGCCTCTTACTAGATTGATACCTTGGTTCTTAACTGAGGGAAATACTTATCTCTACTTTGCTACATCACCCTTTCCTCTTCAAGGGAAAAATCAACGCAAGCTCAAGGAGTAGCAGGAAGAATTTCTGGCGCCATTGCTCGGGAGGTTCAACATCAAGCCTACCAAGTACCCATCATAAACTCTCATCTCTTTCACTTACATTATTTGCCATTTGCCTCTCATTTTCCTCTCCCCCACTTCTAAAATGTTTTTAGAAAAACACAAAAATATTTGCCTTCTTTCCGTTTGCCTTTATGTCTTACTTGGTTTGTTTGCTTGCCATAATTGTGTATTTATTCAAAATCAGAAAGCAAAAATTTTATGGATCCTCATCCACTTGCTAATCTTTTTAAAAGATCCAACTATGATGAACCAATTTCTAGTGAGTTGAGTGCACTAGATTATCTTTATGATGTTTTGCTTGAAATTCATGAATTTGAAAATTCTGATGAAGTGTTAAAATAAGGAATTTATAAAGTGGTTCACGATAGCTCCTTGAATGAAAAGCATGGTTGCAATGATGTTATTATAAATTCTATGAATGTCAATTGTGCTCTTAATATGCAAAACCCCAAGCTTGGGGATGCTAATTTTGTTATGTCTACTTATTGCAATGATCATGATTGGGGTGGTCATGTTTCTTATGATCTTGAAAATTTATTTAAGCCTCATGATGAATATGTTTGCAATAATATTGAAAGTGGGTTTGGAAGAGTGTCAACTTTAGGTAAAAGTAATCCCACATATTTGGAGAGCGTTCATTCTCATGATTTTTTTTATAAAAGTGGGCTTGGAGAGGTCATGACTTTATTTGATGATAATCCCACTATTTCGGAAGAGTGTGAACTTTGCATGCATGTGGATCATGTAGCGAATATGTTATGTGATAGCTATCTTGTTGAATTTGAATATGATCCCACATGTAATTATTATGAGAGAGGGAAATATGGTTGTAGAAATTTTCATGTTACTAAATTACCTCTCATTAGGTTGAGATTGCTAATGTTCCTTTCTTCTTCCTTGCATATGATAGTGTTTGCTTGTCTTGATAAATTCTTTGCTTATAAAATACCTATGCATAGGAAGTATGTTAGACTTAAACTTATTTTTCACATGCTACATGATGCTCTCTTCGTGTTTTAATTGTTATCTTTCATGTGAGCATCATTATAATTATCAACGCTTAGCTAAAAGGCTTTAAAGAAAAGCACTTGTTGGGAGATAACCCAATAATTTTCTTTCCTATTTTTATGAGTATACACATTATTAATTCTGTAGTATTTATGTTTTGGTGTTTTAATTAGTGTTTGAGCCAAGTAAGACCTTTGGGATGGTCTATGGTGATAGTTGATTTGATCTTGCTGAAAAACAGAAACTTTTTCGCTCATTGCCAGAATTTTAAAAAATCACAGAAACGTGCTTCTGATCTGAAGTTTTTACACAAGATTGATATACAAATTGCCCAGATTTTCCTGATTTTTCAAAAAAAAATAAGTTATAGAAGTATACAAAGTTTCTAGATTACTACAGACTATTTTGTTTTTGACAGATTCTATTTTCTATGTGTTGTTTGCTTATTTTGATGAATCTATGGGTAGTATCGGGGGGTATGAACCATGGAGATGTTGGAATACGGTAGATATTACACCAATTTAGAATGAGTTCACAACAGCACCTAAGTGGTGATTTATTTTATTATACTAACGGAGCTTACGAGTTTTCAGTTGTGAAGTTTTCAAGTTTTGGGTAAAGATTCGATGGACTATGGAATAAGGAGTGGAAGGAGCCTAAGCTTGGGGATTCCCAAGCACCCCAAGGTAATATTCAAGGGTAACCAAGCATCTAAGCTTGGGGATGCCCCGGATGGCATCCCCTCTTTCATCTTCAATCCATCGGTAAATTTACTTGAGGCTATATTTTTATTCCCCACATGATATGTGTTTTGCTGGGAGCGTCTTGTATGATATGAGTCTTTGCTTTTTAGTTTGCCACAATCATCCTTGATGTACACACCTTTTGAGAGGGACACACTTTAATCGTGAATTTATTGGAATACTCTGTGTGCTTCACTTATATCTTTTGAGCTAGGCAGTTTGCTCTAGTGCTTCACTTATATATTTTTAGAGCACGACGGTGGCTTTATTTTATAGAAATTGATGACCTCTCATGCTTCACTTATATTATTTTGAGAGTCTTTAAACAGTATGGTAATTTGCTTAGGTTATGAATTTAGTCCTAATATATGGACATCCAAGAGGGATATAATAAAAACTTTCATATAAAGAGCATTGAATACATGAGAAGTTTGATTCCTTCCATTTGTTTTGAGATATAAAGATGGTGATATTAGATTCATGCTAGTGATTAATTGTGGATTGGTAGAAATACTTGTGTTAAAGTTTGTGATTCTCGTAGCATGCACATATGGTGAACCATTATGTGATGAAGTCAGAACATGATTTATTTTTTGATTGTCATCCTTTGTGTGGAGGTCAGGAGCGCGCGATGGTTAACTCCTACCAACCTATCCCCTAGGAGCATGCGTGTAGTACTTTGTTTCGATGACTAATAAATTTTTGCAATAAGTATGTGAGTTCTTTATGGCTAATGTTGTGTCCATGGATTATACACACTCTCACCCTTACACCATTTCTAGCCTCTCTAATACCACACAACTTTCGTCGGTGGATTAAACCCACCATATGCCTTCCTCAAAACAGCCATCATACCTACCTATTATGGCATTTCCATAGCCATTCCAATATATATTGCCATGCAACTTCCACCGTTCTGTTTTATTATGACACATACCATCATTGTAATTTGTTCTCATATGCATGAGGCATTCATATAGAGTCATACATTTGTTCTATTATTGAGTTGTAAGTAAATAAAAGTGTGATGATCATCATTAGAGCATTGTCCCATGTGAGGAAAGGGTGATGGAAGCTATGATTCCCTCACAAGTTGGGATGAGTCCCCGGACTTTAATAAGATAAAAGAGGCCAAAGAAGCCCAAACAAAAAAAAGACGCCAAAGAGCCCAAAATAAAAAAATAAGAGAAAAAAGAGAGAAGGGACAATGTTACTATCCTTTTTCCACACTTGTGCTTTGAAATAGCACCATATTCTTCATGATAGAGAGTCTCCTATTTTGTCACTTTCATATACTAGTGGGAATTTTTCATTATAGAACTTGGCTTGTATATTCCAATAATGGGCTTCCTCAAATTGCCCTAGGTCTTCATGAGCAAGAAAGTTGGATGCACACCAACTTAGTTTGTTTTTTAGATTTCATACACTTATAGCTCTAGTGCATCCGTTGCATGACAATCCCTACTCACTTGCATCGATATCAATTGATGGGCATCTCCATAGCCCATTAATTTCCCTAGTTGATGTGAGACTTTCTCCTTCTTTTTGTCTTCTCCACAACCACCATATTCTATTCCACCTATAGTGCTATATCCATGGCTCACGCTCATGTATTGCGTGAAAGTTGAAAATTTTGAGAACACTAAAGTATGAAACAATTGCTTGACTAATACCGGGGTTGTGCATGATGAAATATTTTGTGCGATGAAGATGGAGCATAGCCAAACTATATGATTTTGTGGGATAACTTTCTTTGGCCATGTTATTTTGAGAAGGCATGATTGCTTTATTAGTGTGCTCACTGGTACGTGTCGGTGCTATACAAACGGTTTTTAACCCCTTTCTGCGACGGCATTTGGAACCGTCGCCTAGTGAGTGACGGTGATAGGGGGGTCCTTCCCACACGACCCAGAAATCGTCGGGGATAGGGAGCCTTGATGCATACAGTTGTCCCTATATAACTATTTCCGATATCTCGAATATCCCAAATGCTTCATCCTTGCTACTCGTTTGTGCTCGCATTGCCATCGCAGTTGGAGTTTTGTGGTTTTACCTAAAACCTGGCAGATTCCAGGCACGGGAGTTTCATGATGCCTGACACATCACAAACAGTTCATGATTATAAACTGTGTATGATAGGTAGACAATCACACACATTTAGTTTTCCCACACCGTATGCGATAGTGTCTGACATCACACAAGCTTTGCAAACGGCAAATGTGTGCATTGTTACACACGTTTCCTCTCCATGAGCCGTGTCGGATTATGATGTATATCGCATACGTTGTGCTTTATTAGCCGTGTGCATCATAATGACCCGCACACCGTAATTTCGCCCTAATTTAATTGCTGCTATTTAAAATTGTACCGAATTTAAACTTGAAAGTAGACTTTAGCTTTATTGATATCCATCAGGTTCAAACAACCAATGCATTATTCGATTCACAGGTACATATGTTTAAGAATTACATAAGCACCTAATAAAGAATGATGAACCAGGGTTCTATACTTGTAGTATTACAGATGGTAAAGAAAGAGGCGACGGACATTCCGGTTGCTGAACAAGGTGAAGCGGAATGGCCCTATTGTTCTCTCCTGGATGCAGAAGGCATGCAGGACTCTAGTCCAACCCCTTGTGATGGTCGACCACCAATCATGTAGTTTGAGAGGTAATCTTGAGTAAACTACTTCAGGATCCACTGCAAAATAAAAAAGATACAGACATTATCATCTAACACAACTCATTACGGGCAGTAAAAAGAAGGCTACATGGTTCTTACTTACCATCCTACAGTTCACTTTTGTCTTGCATAAAGTGTAAACAAATAGTTCGATTGACGTCTTTGGACCCATTTTAATAACAATCTTTATTAGTTTCCTTACTTGATGCTGGTTCATGAATATCTCATTGCCCCAGAAAGGGTCAAGGTGTGGAACTTTGGCAATGATATATGTACCTAAAAGCACCAAGTTAATATTAAAAGCTAAACAACAATTGAAAAATGATGTAGTACAACACTCCCTCCATCCCATTATATAAGATTTTATTACATGTATATCTAGACATCATCAAAACATTAAGGTAACACTCTTCCTTGTTGCTATGTAGTCTGGGATTGCATATTTAGTCATTCAGTAAAATGTATGTTGCTATGTAGCCTCAGATATATTAAATATGGCCCTAGTTAACCTACTGATAAACGGGTTACAGATATATTCAGTGAAATGTCCGATTCAACGATTAATCCCTTATCAGCCCCATGCTATATGGTACCAGCTACCGATATCCTGAACAGTGAGTACATATAAGCAATGCGATGAAACTAACCTCGATGGAAAACAACATTGTTCTCAATATTGTCCTGCATGAGTACATATAAGGCATGCTAAGAACAATAGGCTAAACATCAACCAAATATATCCATGGTAGACAACATAATCTACAAATAATAGCTTCATTGTGCAGGCTTAAGCACGCTAGTTAAGCAAAACAAGAAGTGGAAAGGTGTGTTAACTGCATCAGGCATAACATTTAAAAACAAGCAAATAGTCATTCAAACTGGTATTGTGTGGGTCTAAAGTACACTAGTTATTGTTAAAAAAACGAAAAGGCATGTTAACTGTAATATCCTTAACAGCAACCAAATAACGTAATTCATAGCGGTATTGTTGAAACTGCTATTGATGAAATTGAACTGCACGGCAAATATTTGCACATATAGAGTATCACATTGTGAAGAACTGAAATAAACAAGTCATAAGGCCATCTCTAGCCGATCCTTTCAGTATTTCGAAGAAAAGGAATATCAAATGAAGTCCAAACGGAATGAAACCTTCGGGAGCGTGATTTTTGGAACGAACGTGATCCAGAGGACTTGGAGTGCAAGTCAAGAAGCAGCCGAGGCGGCCACGAGACAGGAGGGCGCGCCCACCCCCTCTGGGCGCGCCCCCTATCTAGTGGGCCCCTCAGGCGGCCACCGACATACTTCTTCCTCCTATATAAGCCTACGTACCCCGAAAACATCCAGGGAGCCAACGAAACACAATTTCCACCATCGTAACCTTCTGTATCCGTGAGATCCCATCTTGGAGCCTTCGCCGGCGCTCCGCTGGAGGGGGAATCAACCACGGAGGGCTTCTACATCAACCCCATAGCCCCTCCGATGAGTTGTGAGTAGTTTATCACAGACCTTCGGGTCCATAGTTATTAGCTAGATGGCTTCTTCTCTTTTTTTGGATCTCAATACAATGTTCTCCCCCTCTCTTGTGGAGATCTATTCGATGTAAACTCTTTTTGCGGTGTGTTTGTCGAGATCCGATGAATTGTGGGTTTATGATCAAGTTTATCTATGAGAAGTATTTGAATCTCCTCTGAATTCTTTTATGTATGATTGAGTTATCTTTGCAAGTCTCTTCGAATTATCAGTTTGGTTTGGCCTACTAGATTGATCTTTCTTGCAATGGGATAAGTGCTTAGCTCTGGGTTCAATCTTGCGGTGTCCTTACCCAGTGACAGAAAGGGTTGCAAGGCACGTATTGTATTGTTGCCATCGAGGATAAAAAGATGGGGTTTATATCATATTGCATGAGTTTATCCCTCTACATCATGTCATCTTGCTTAATGTGTTACTCTGTTCTTTATGAACTTAATACTCTAGATGCAGGCAGGAGTCGGTCGATGTGTGGAGTAATAGTAGTAGATGCAGGCAGGAGTCGGTGTACTTGTCACGGACGTGATGCCTATATACATGATCATGCCTAGATAATCTCATAATTATTCGCTTTTCTATCAATTGCTCGACAGTAATTTGTTCACCCACCGTAATACTTATGCTATCTTGAGAGAAGCCTCTAGTGAAACCTATGGCCCCCGGGTCTATCTTTTATCATATAAGCTTTCAATCTACTTTTATTTGCATCTTTACTTTTTGCATCTATATTATAAAATACCAAAAATATATTTATCTTATCATACTATCTCTATTAGATCTCACTTTTGCAAGTGGCCATGAAGGGATTGACAACCCCTTTATTGCGTTGGTTGTGAGTTCTTTGTTTGTTTGTGTAGGTGCATGGGACTTTTAAGGAGCCTCCTACTGGATTGATACCTTGGTTCTCAAAAACTGAGGGAAATACTTACGCTAGTATTGCTGCATCACCCTTTCCTCTTCAAGGAAAACCAATGCAAGCTCAAGACGTAGCAAGAAGGATTTCTGGCGCCGTTGCCGTGGAGGCTTCCACGAAGTCAAGTCAAGATTCGACCTCCCGCCAACGTGTGATTTCTGGCGCCGTTGCCGGGGAGGTCTTCGCTCAAGTCAAGGCATACCAAGTGCCCATTACAAACCCATCTCCCTCGCATTTACATTATTTGCCATTTGACTCTCATTTTCCTCTCCCCCACTTCACCCTTGCCATTTTATCCGCCCTCTCTTTCCCAATCTCTCTTCTCTCTTTTTGCTTGCCCTTTCGTTTGCTCGTTTGGTTGGAATAGATGCTTATTTATTGCTAAACAGAACCTAAGATCTATGGACCCTCAGCCACTTGCTAATGTTTTTAAGAGATCCAATTATGATGAACCAATTCCTAGTGAGTTTTGTGCACTAGATTATCTTTATGAAGTTTTGTTTGAAATTCGTGAATCTGAAAATTGTGATGAAGAACTTTATGAAGTGATTCACGATAGATCTTTGAATAAAAAGCATGATTGCAATGATTTTACTATAAATTCTCTTGATGTCAATTGTGCTAATAATATGCAAAACCCTAAGCTTGGGGATGCTAGTTTTGCTATGTCTACTACTTGTTGCAATGATCATGATTGGAGTGATTCTTCCTATGATCTTGAAAATTTATTTAAGCCCCATGATAAATATGAGATTGATAATAGTGTTTGCAATATTATTGAAAGTGGGTTTGGAAGAGTGTCTACTTTAGATCCCACATATTTGGAGAACGTTCAATCTTATGGTATTTTTGATAAAAGTGGGTTTGGAGAGCTCATGACTTTAGTTAATGTTAATCTCACTATTTTGGAAGAGTGTCAACTTCGCATGCATGTGGATCATGCTGGAAATATTTTATGTGATAGTTATTTTTTTGAATTTGCTTATGATCCTACATGTAATTATTATGAGAGAGGAAGATATGGTTGTAGAAATTTTCATGTTACTAAATTACCTCTCTTCATGTTGAGATTGCTATCATCTCTTTGTTCTTCCTTGCATATGCTAGTTTTTGCTTGCCTTGATAATTTGTTTGCTTACAAGATGCCTATGCATAGGAAGTATGTTAGACTTAAATGTGTTTGTCACATGTTTTATGATTCTCTCTTTATGCTTCAATTCTTGACTTCCATGTGAGCATCATTGAAATCACAATGCCTAGCTAAAAAGGCTTTAAAGAAAAGCGCTTGTTGGGAGACAACCCAATATTTTTCCTTGCTGTTATTTAATAAATTTTGCATCTACCTTCTGTTTAGATGTGTTTTTATGTTTTAATTAGTGTTTGTGCCAAGTAGAACCTATAGGATAACCTACGATGATAGTTAATTTGATTCTGCTGAAAAACAGAAACTTTGCACGCACGAAATTAGTTTTGTTAAATCACAGAAACGTGATTTTCGTTGATTCTTTATGATGCCGGTCAATAGACAAATTGTCTAGGACTTCCTATTTTGGTAGGATTTTTAGAGTTCCATAAGTTTGCGTTAGTTACAGATTGCTACAGACTGTTCTGCTTTTGACAGATTCTGTTTTTCGTGTGTTGTTTGCTTATTTTGATGCATCTATGGCTAGTAAAATAGTTTATAAACCATAGAGAAGTTGGAATACATTAGGTTTAACACCAAAATAAATAAATAATGAGTTCATTACAGTACCTTATCTGGTGGTTTTGTTTTCTTTCACTAACGGGCCTGTTGAGTTTTGTGTTGTGAAGTTTTCAAGTTTTGGGTAAAGCTTTGATGGACTATGGAATAAGGAGTGGCAAGAGCCTAAGCTTGGAGATGCCCAAGGCACCCCAAGATATTCAAGGATAGCCAAAATCCTAAGCTTGGGGATGCCCCGGGAAGGCATCCCCTCTTTCGTCTTTGTTCATTGGTAACTTTACTTGGAGCTATATTTTTATTCGCCACATGATATGTGTTTTGCTTGGAGCGTCGTGTATTATATTAGTCTTTGCTTTTTAGTTTACCACAATCATCCTTGCTGTACACACCTTTTGGGAGAAGCCTACTTGATTAGAATTTGCTAGAATACTCTATGTGCTTCACTTATATCTTTTGAGCTTGATAGTTTTTCCTCTAGTGCTTCACTTATATCTTTTAGAGCACGGCGGTGGATTAATTTTGAAGAAATTGCTAGTCTCTTATGCTTCACTTATATTATTTTGAGAGTCTTTTAGAACAGAATGGTATTTGCTATGGTTACAAATTTGGTCCTAGAATGATGAGCATCCAAGTTGGGTATAATAAAAACTATCATAGGAAGTGAATTGGATGCTATGATCAATTTCTTGCTTCATAATTGTTTTGAGATATAAAGGTAGCAATGTTAGGGTCATGCTAGTGGATAATTATGAAATTGAGAAATACTTTTGTTGAAGTTGGCAAGTCTCGTCGCATGCACGTATGGTAAAAGTTGTGTGACAAATTTGTTGCATGAGGTGCTCTTTTGATTGTCTTCCTTATGAGTGGCAGTCGGGGACGAGCGATGGTCTTTTCCTACCAATCTATCCCTCTTGGGGCATGCGTAGTAGTACTTTGCTTCGAGGGCTAAGTAGACTTTTGCAATAAGTATATGAGTTCTTTATGACTAATGTGAGTCCATGGATATACGCACACTCATCATCCCACTTTGCTAGCCTCTATTATTACCTCGCAACTTTCGCTGGTATCATGAATCCCTTATTTACCTTCCTCAAAACAGCCACCATACCTACCTATTATGGCATTTCCATAGCCATTCCGAGATATATTGCCATGCAACTTTCCACCGTTCCGTTTATTATGACACGTTTCATCATTGTCATATTGCTCTTTGCATGATCATGTAGTTGACATCGTATTTGTGGCAAGGCCACCTTCATAATTTTCATACATGTCGCTCTTGATTCATTGCATATCCCGGTACACCGCCGGAGGCATTCATATAGAGTCATATCTTGTTCTAGCTTTGAGTTGTAATTCTTGAGTTGTAAATCCATAAAAGTGTGATGATCTTCATTATTAGAGCATTGTCTCAGTGAGGAAAGGATGATGAAGACTATGATTCCCCCACAAGTCGGGATGAGACTTCGGA